>NC_057741.1:3420076-3422827 GCF_004010195.1 Chiloscyllium plagiosum
GCAGTGTTTAACGCTAGTCTGCAGTGTTTAAAGTGAACCTGCAGTGTTTAACGCTAGCCTGCAGTGTTTAACGCTAGTTTGCAGTGTTTAAAGCTAGCCTGCAGTGTTTAAAGCTAGTCTGCAGTGTTTAACGCTAGTCTGCAGTGTTTAAAGCTAGCCTGCAGTGTCTAACGCTAGTCTGCAGTGTTTAAAGCTAGTCTGCAGTGTTTAACGCTAGTCTGCAGTGTTTAAAGCTAGTCTGCAGTGTTTAAAGCTAGCCTGCAGTGTTTAAAGCTAGCCTGCAGTGTTTAAAGCGAACCTGCAGTGTTTAACGCTAGCCTGCAGTGTTTAAAGCTAGCCTGCAGTGTTTAAAGCTAGTCTGCAGTGTTCAAAGCTAGTCTGCAGTGTTCAAAGCTAGCCTGCAGTGTTCAAAGCTAGCCTGCAGTGTTTAAAGCTAGCCTGCAGTGTTCAACGCTAGTCTGCAGTGCTTAAAGCTAGCCTGCAGTGTTTAAAGCTAGCCTGCAGTGTTTAACGCTAGCCTGCAGTGTTCAAAGCTAGCCTGCAGTGTTCAAAGCTAGCCTGCAGTGTTTAACGCTAGTCTGCAGTGTTTAAAGCGAGCCTGCACTGTTTAAAGCTAGCCTGCAGTGTTTAACGCTAGTCTGCAGTGTTTAACGCTAGCCTGCAGTGTTTAACGCTAGCCTGCAGTGTTTAAAGCTAGCCAGCAGTGTTTAACGCTAGTCTGCAGTGCTTAACGCTAGCCTGCAGTGTTTAAAGCTAGTCTGCAGTGTTTAAAGCTAGACTGCAGTGTTTAAAGCTAGACTGCAGTGTTTAACGCTAGTCTGCAGTGTTTAAAGCAAGCCTGCAGTGTTTAATGCTAGTCTGCAGTGTTTAAAGCTAGTCTGCAGTGTTTAAAGCAAGCCTGCTGTGTTTAACGCCAGCCTGCAGTGTTTAAAGCTAGTCTGCAGTGTTTAACACTAGCCTGCAGTGTTTAAAGCTAGTCTGCAGTGTTTAAAGCTAGTCTGCAGTGTTTAACGCTAGCCTGCAGTGTTTAAAGCTAGTCTGCAGTGTTTAAAGCTAGTCTGCAGTGTTTAAAGCAAGCCTGCTGTGTTTAAAGCTAGTCTGCAGTGTTCAACGCTAGCCTGCAGTGTTTAAAGCTAGTCTGCAGTGTTTAAAGCTAGTCTGCAGTGTTTAAAGCTAGTCTGTAGTGTTTAAAGCTAGACTGCAGTGTTTAACGCTAGTCTGCAGTGTTTAAAGCTAGCCAGCAGTGTTTAAAGCTAGACTGCAGTGTTTAAAGCTAGACTGCAGTGTTTAATGCTAGTCTGCAGTGTTTAAAGCTAGCCTGCAGTGTTTAACGCTACTCTGCAGCGTTTAAAGCAAGCCTGCAGTGTTTAAAGCTAGTCTGCAGTGTTTAAAGCGAGCCTGCAGTGTTTAACGCTACTCTGCAGCGTTTAAAGCTAGACTGCAGTGATTAACGCTAGTCTGCAGTGTTTAAAGCTAGCCTGCAGTGTTTAAAGCTAGACTGCAGTGATTAACGCTAGTCTGCAGTGTTTAAAGCTAGCCTGCAGTTTTTAACGCTACTCTGCAGCGTTTAAAGCAAGCCTGCAGTGTTTAAAGCCAGTCTGCAGTGTTTAAAGCTAGTCTGCAGTGTTTAAAGCTAGCCTGCAGTGTTTAAAGCGAGCATGCAGTGTTTAAAGCTAGACTGCAGTGTTTAACGCAAGTCTGCAGTGTTTAAAGCTAGTCTGCAGTGTTTAAAGCCAGTCTGCAGTGTTTAAAGCTAGTCTGCAGTGTTTAAAGCTAGCCTGCAGTGTTTAAAGCGAGCATGCAGTTTAAAGCTAGACTGCAGTGTTTAACGCAAGTCTGCAGTGTTTAAAGCTAGTCTGCAGTGTTTAAAGCCAGTCTGCAGTGTTTAAAGCTAGTCTGCAGTGTTTAAAGCTAGTCTGCAGTGTTTAAAGCTAGACTGCAGTGATTAACGCTAGTCTGCAGTGTGTAAAGCTAGCCTGCAGTTTTTAACGCTACTCTGCAGCGTTTAAAGCAAGCCTGCAGTGTTTAAAGCCAGTCTGCAGTGTTTAAAGCTAGTCTGCAGTGTTTAAAGCTAGCCTGCAGTGTTTAAAGCGAGCATGCAGTGTTTAAAGCTAGACTGCAGTGTTTAACGCAAGTCTGCAGTGTTTAAAGCTAGTCTGCAGTGTTTAAAGCTAGTCTGCAGCGTTTAAAGCTAGTCTGCAGTGTTTAACGCTAGTCTGCAGTGTTTAAAGCGAGCTAGTCTGCAGTGTTTAAAGCTAGTCTGCAGTGTTTAACGCTAGTCTGCAGTGTTTAAAGCGAGCATGCAGTGTTTAAAGCTAGTCTGCAGTGTTTAAAAAACTAAACTGCAGGCTAGCGTTAAACACCGCAGACTAGCTTTAAACGCTGCAGAGTAGCGTTAAACACTGCAGGCTAGCTTTAAACACTGCAGACTAGTGTTAAACACTGCAGTCTAGCTTTAAACACTGCAGTCTAGCTTTAAACACTGCTGACTAGCTTTAAACACTGCAGGCTAGCGTTAAGCACTGCAGACTAGCGTTAAACACTGCTGGCTAGCTTTAAACACTGCAGGCTAGCGTTAAACACTGCAGGCTAGCGTTAAACACTGCAGACTAGCTTTAAACACTGCAGACTAGCGTTAAACACTGCAGGCTAGCGTTAAACACAGCAGACTAGCTTTAAACACTGCAGACTAGCGTTAAACACTGCAGGCTAGCGTTAAACACTGCAGACTAGCATTAAACACTGCAGGCT
>NC_057741.1:3424101-3463818 GCF_004010195.1 Chiloscyllium plagiosum
TTAAACACTGCAGTCTAGCTTTAAACACTGCAGTCTAGCTTTAAACACTGCAGTCTAGCTTTAAACACTGCAGTCTAGCTTTAAACACTGCAGTCTAGCTTTAAACACTGCAGTCTAGCTTTAAACACTGCAGTCTAGCTTTAAACACTGCAGTCTAGCTTTAAACACTGCAGTCTAGCTTTAAACACTGCAGTCTAGCTTTAAACACTGCAGTCTAGCTTTAAACACTGCTGACTAGCTTTAAACACTGCAGGCTAGCGTTAAGCACTGCAGACTAGCGTTAAACACTGCTGGCTAGCTTTAAACACTGCAGGCTAGCGTTAAACACTGCAGGCTAGCGTTAAACACTGCAGACTAGCTTTAAACACTGCAGACTAGCGTTAAACACTGCAGACTGGCGTTAAACACTGCAGGCTAGCGTTAAACACTGCAGACTAGCATTAAACACTGCAGGCTAGCGTTAAGCACTGCAGACTAGCGTTAAACACTGCTGGCTAGCTTTAAACACTGCAGACTAGCTTTAAACACTGCAGACTAGCTTTAAACACTGCAGGCTCGCTTTAAACACTGCAGACTAGTGTTAAACACTGCAGGCTAGCTTTAAACACTGCAGGCTAGCTTTGAACACTGCAGGCTAGCTTTAAACACTGCAGACTAGCGTTAAACACTGCAGACTAGCGTTAAACACTGCAGGCTAGCTTTAAACATTGCAGGCTAGCTTTGAACACTGCAGGCTAGCTTTAAACACTGCAGACTAGCGTTAAACACTGCAGACTAGCTTGAAACACTACAGACTAGCTTTAAACACTGCAGACTAGCGTTAAACACTGCAGACTAGCTTTAAACACTGCAGACTAGCTTTAAACACTACAGACTAGCTTTAAACACTGCAGACTAGCTTTAAACACTGCAGACTAGCTTTAAACACTACAGACTAGCTTTAAACACTGCAGACTAGCTTTAAGAACTGCAGACTAGGGTTAAACACTGCAGACTAGCGTTAAACACTGCAGGCTAGCTTTAAACACTGCAGGCTAGTGTTAAACATCGCAGGCTTGCTTTAAACACTGCAGACTAGCGTTAAACACTACAGGCTAGATTTAAGCACTGCAGACTCGCTTTAAGCACTGCAGACTAGTGTTAAACACCGCAGGCTTGCTTTAAACACTGCAGGCTTGCTTTAAATACTGCAGGCTAGTGTTAAACACCGCAGGCTTGCTTTAAACACTGCAGACTAGCGTTAAACACTGCAGGCACACTTTAAACACTGCAGGCTAGCTTTAAAGACTGCAGACTAGCGTTAAACACTGCAGGCACACTTTAAACACTGCAGGCACGCTTTAAACACTGCAGGCTCGCTTTAAACACTGAAGGCTAGCTTTAAACACTGCAGACTAGCTTTAAACACTGCAGACTAGCTTTAAGAACTGCAGACTAGCGTTAAACACTGCAGACTAGCTTTAAACACTGCAGGCTAGTGTAAACACCGCAGGCTTGCTTTAAACACTAGCAGACTAGCATTAGGCACTGCAGACTAGCGTTAAGCACTGCAGACTAGCATTAAACACTGCAGACTAGCGTTAAACACTGCAGACTAGCTTTAAACACTGCAGGCTAGCTTTAAACACTAGAGACCAGCGTTAAACACTGCAGGCTTGTTTTAAACACTGAAGGCTAGCTTTAAACACTGCAGACTAGCTTTAAGAACTGCAGACTAGCGTTAAACACTGCAGACTAGCGTTAAACACTGCAGACTAGCTTTAAACACTGCAGGCTCGCTTTAAACACTGCAGGCTAGCATTAATCACTGCAGGCTAGCGTTAATCACTGCAGGCTAGCTTTAAACACTGCAGGCTAGCTTTAAACACAGCAGGCTTGCTTTAAACACTGCAGACTAGCTTTGAACATTGCAGACTAGCGTTAAACACTGCAGACTAGCGTTAAACACTGCAGTCTAGCTTTAAAAACTGCAGACTAGCTTTAAACACTGCAGACTAGCGTTGAAAACACTGCAGTCGAGTTTGAAACACTGCAGACTAGCTTTAAACACTGCAGACTAGCTTTAAACCCTGCAGACTAGCTTTAAACACTGCAGGCTAGCTTTAAACACTGCAGACTAGCTTTAAACACTGCAGACTTGCTTTAAACACTGTAGACTAGCTTTAAACACTGCAGGCTAGCTTTAAACACTGCAGACTAGCTTTAAACACTGCAGACTAGCTTTAAACACTGCAGGCTAGCTTTAAACACTGCAGACTAGCTTTAAACACTGCAGACTAGCTTTAAACACTGCAGACTTGCGTTAAACACTGCAGGCTTGCTTTAAACACTGCAGACTAGCTTTAAACACTGCAGGCTTGCTTTAAACACTGCAGACTAGCTTTAAACACTGCAGACTAGCGTTAAACACTGCAGACTAGCTTTAAACACTAGTTTTAGCTTTAGTTTTTGACTTTATATTATCTCTAAATTCCTCTCTTAGCCGTGGATGTTTCCCCCTCCTTAATATAAGAGTATTGGCACATGCTAAATGAATTGGAATATTAATACGAAAAAATATTGACTGCGTATTTGGTCTTTTTTGAACATTTAATGATAGTGCACAGTCAGTACTATGTATTTGATAACAGTTGTATCTCTAATAAATATCTTGTTACAGCTGCAAGAATTGTGGTCAAGAACAATCTCCAGAAAAACCTCAGTGCAATCCCAAACGTCCGCCCACAGATGAATGCTATGCCCATGATGACCAATCATGCAGTGACTATCGGCGTCGCTTCGGACCTGTTAAACACTTCAAGGAACGCTGGACTCAAAAGCCTACGGAGATGCCTCTTCATGCAACAGTAGATCCAAATTCTTTTTCAGATGCTCCATAAATTGTTCTAAAGATGTAACGAATAACTGCTCCTGTTTCTTTTACAGCTCTCCCTTTGCCATAATGACATTTTGCCTTCATCAAACAGAAAATAACAGCTTGAGCACTGGCTTCATAATAAACACTGCTTTCTGTATCATGTAACATCTGTATAAATGTATCATGGTTTGTTACACAGAAACAAAAAAAAATTGAGACAATGCGAAAATGATAGCACTAAATATTGTTTTCTACAAAACTATGTTACAACAATTAAAACATATAAAACTATAGTAAAGAATGTTTTCAGAAAAGAACTAAACAACTTGATTCATCAAACAACCACATTTCCTCCATGACCCTATGCAATCCTTTCTGACAAGACCTTCATCCAAACTATTGAGACTGCTATGAAATAATTGGGTCAGCAAATCTTCTCCTTTCCAGCAATGGAGTTCAAGCATATAATTGTCAGAAGCGCTATTTTCCTCACAGAATTAGCTTTACTCCAATTGTACTTACACATGAAGCACTCAACTTTATTTCTAGGTCAGACGAAGGTGGAGAGAGGTGCAACGTGGGAAGGTTTAAAGAAAAGAGTTCAGGAACAGAAAACCACAGCAGCTGAAAATGTAGGGAAGGGTGACAGCGTACACCAGAGTCAACTGAACAAAGTTTCTAAGGCATAGGGCACGGTCATGGAGAAATGAGTGAGGGAGGTAGAGGATTTTGACACCAAAGCATGGAAGGCAGGAAGCTATCAGTGATCAGCACAAACAGCAGTGATAAATGAGTGGGTGTTAGTACTCAAAAGACAAGTTCAGTTGAATCACAGAAGATCAATGAGGAGAGTGCTGAAGCAACAGGTGTGGTTGAGAATTTCAATCCTGGTGGAAATGTCATATGCTGATAATGTATTAAAGGTCAGAGGTATGTGATCTTGGTAACTGAGAAGCCATTACAATAGCAGCTCAGCTCATGACCAAACAGGACTCTGTTCACTGGCTCCAGCCTGATGATTCAGAAAAACAAAGCACCTCTCTGATGTCGGGGTGATGAAAATGAGGTTCCTTTAAGATTTGATGTCAGGCAAGTTCCAAATAATGCAAAACAATCCAGGGTCATGACAGAGGTAATATCAGATCTTATCAACACAAATGGGAAGAGGTAAAGTTTTGAGAGTTTTGACAATAAGATAAGCTGTTTAAAATAGAGAGGCATTGTCAGAACGAGAGGCTACGAAGGTCAGTGAGCAGGATGGAGAGTAATGGCTTCTTCATCAGGGCAACCCTTGCCCTCTCTGACCTGTGGCTCCACGATTTGTCTGCTTTGTCATCTGAGGGCATACAAACATGAAAGCTGGCAAATGGCAGCCACGTTTCAAAGAGATATCAAGAGAGTAGAAATTATGACACATTTTGTCTATGCCACGCATCACTTTTTTGATGTGAGCAGTTCAGAGCACCACATCTTAGCAAGGATATGTGAACTTTGGAGATATGCGATCCTTTGATAGGAATGCAACCTAGATTCATGAGAAGATATGTGGACTCCAAGAGTTAAATTATAAGGAGAGATAACACAACTAGGATTGTATTACCTGACATCTTTAAGATTAAGACAATTTGATGATGGTATTAAGGGAACAGATGAAAATCAAAACGGGTGAATTTCTCCTCCATGAGCTGTTGAGAATAATGGCTAGGGTGATGATTTAATTGGGTGAGCAACCAAAAACCAGATTCTTGCCATCATGTAAATTCTTACAATTAAATTTCCCCTCCTTAGATGGTGAGATTGAGCAGGTCACGAAAAGCTTATCTGTATTCATTTGCATCTCAATAATTACCCAATAATTACCCAACTCACCCAATAATTACCCAATTCATCCTATTAATTCCCACATTAAGAAACCTGACGGCTCAAAATATCAACAGCAAAAGCTAAGTGAGTACCTAGTGAAGCCAACCCTCCGAGTTGAAATGGACAAGTTCATGACTTTGCCAGCCATTTTATTTTGTGTCAATTTATTTGGAACTACGTCAACTGGAGTAGGTGCTTCCATGGTCACTGGCCTAGACTGTTCATCCACGCAACTGGGCAATGGCAACTCCTAAACTTCTGAACACACCATTAGCTGGGCTGAGACAGCATCTCTTGGATTCCAATTATCATGCCAGACAGATTGAAGCATAATCTCTTGGTGTAGAGATAGCATGAGCAGACATGGTGAGCTCTACATCTTCAGACTTTTACCTATTGCTTTAGCAGAGAGAAAGAGACTGGCACTTTCTGGCCTGTGGACAGTGTTTTAGACACAGAGGGACAGACAGGAAACTTGAGGCTCCAGAAAATAGTGATGAGTACATGCTAACAGGGTTGCTGTGTGGCAGGGTGCTGCATCAACATTAGAGCTACAGCATGTGCCAGCAGCTCATGGGGAAAGCAGACTGCAAGCGCTTGAATAGAATTGCAATGTGTGAATAGTTGAGGCTTCCTCTGTAAATGTTTTTAATGCTAGGATAGTTACTTTTTTGAACAGTAAAGGAACTAAGGGTTATGGAGAGAGGGCTAGTGAAGCTCAGGCCATGGAAAGATCGGCCATGATCCTATTGAATGGAGGAGCCTGCTCGAAGGGCCGGACGGCCTACTCCTGCTCCTAGTTCTTATGTTCTTATGTGTAAAGTCAAAGGGGAGGACTCTTTAGTGAGATGAGAGTGGACAGCCAGTCAAAGAGTACCGCCATGTTCTGTCCATGGTCGGAACCACTTCTTTCTTTTCGTTTATCTTCATTACTTTCCTGGCCACTCCTCGTGTTTGACAACATATTTACCAAAACTCGCTTCCACAGACACATCTCGTTCCTCAGCGACTGCTTCCAGCTCAGACCCACACCACGTGGATTCCAACTGAAGTTTCATCCTTCGTGTTTCGAATCCGCCCAGGATTACAGGTGACGGACAAAGATCCTCAGACAGCTGGCCTCATCGCATGCTGAGACCCACACTGCCATATGTATACTCTCGACCTCTCTCTCCATCAGCATTGCCTCAAACTGCCCCCAAGTTCTACTTCTTCCTCCGGCTCGTTCAACATTCGAACAATAAGCTTTTTCTCTTCCTATAAGGCATTAAGGAATGCAAGCTGCAACAGCTCAGAGATACCCACAGCCCTCTGGAACATCCCACCCCATTCTCTTCCCTCCGTCTCCATCCCTTCTCCTAGCCCCAGCGTTTGTCAGCTGTCTACTATCCCTTCTGACCTTCGCACTGATGCTCAAAGTCCTATACTCAGCAGAATGAATTTTGGGCATGACTTGACGTTGAACTCTTCTTCTGACGCCTTTGCCTCTGTGCCCATTTCACTGATGTT
This sequence comes from Chiloscyllium plagiosum, assembly GCF_004010195.1. Taxonomy (NCBI): domain Eukaryota; kingdom Metazoa; phylum Chordata; class Chondrichthyes; order Orectolobiformes; family Hemiscylliidae; genus Chiloscyllium; species Chiloscyllium plagiosum. The sequence continues at coordinate 3,430,331 of NC_057741.1, forward strand.
GTCTGGTGTAATGAGCTTTACATTGAGGAGACTGAGCTCATTATCACTCCCTGGACTATGACTCAACCATCAAATATCAGGCAACGCAACCATAACAGTCACTTAGCTCGTCTGGGGATCTCCCTCCACTTCCAAACAAGAACAGGCAAGGAGTCGCTGCTGAACAGGGGAGATGGCCCGAAATGCATATGTTTTGATGCCAGAAGTAAAGGAGGCAAGGTAGATGAACTCAGAGATTTGGTTAGTACTTGTAACTATGACATTTATTGCAATTATGGAGATTTGGCTGAAAGAGGGACAGGACTGGATGCCCCAGCATTTAGATGTTAGATATCTGACAAAAGGGGATGGGCGACACTGCTGCCTCGCAGAGACCTGGGTTCATTTCCTGCCTCAGGCAACTGTGTGTGTGGAGTTTGCACATTCTTCCCGTGTCTGTGTAGGTTTCCTCCGGGTGCACCGGTTTCCTCCCACAGTCCAAAAACATGCAGGTTAGGTGAATTGGCCATGCTAAATTGCCCGAAATGTTATGGGAAAGGGTAAATGTAGGGGAATGGGTTTGGGTGGGTTGCTCTTCGGAGGGTTGGTGTGGACTTGATGGGCCAAAGGGCCTGTTTCCACACTGTATATAATCTAAAAAAAAGGTTGGGGGGGGGGATTTGCATTACTGGTAAAGGAGATCTCACAGCTGTACTGAGGTCTCGTGTAGGGGGGCAATATGGGTATAACTCAGGAACAGGAAGTGTGAAATCACAATGCTTGGGGATATGCTACAGGCCTCCCAACAGCCAGTGGGATATGGAAGAGAGAATATGTAGACAGATTTTGGAAAGATAGAAAGACAGCAGGGTTGTTGTGGTTGGTGATTTTAACTTCCCCTATATTGACTCCAGGTTGGTATCTGTGATCTTGGAGGCTGTGAAGTACGAAGAACAAAGAACAGTACAGCACAGTAATAGGCCCTTCCACCCTCCAAGCCTGCACTGACATCTTTTGTCCTTCCATACTAAAACTGTCTTCACTTACAGGATCTGTATCACTCCACTTCCTTCTTATTCATGTATTTGTTCAGGTGTTTCTTGAATGCTGTTATCGTGCCTGCTTCCACCTCCTCCCCTGGCAGCACATTCCTGGCAGTCACCAGCCTTTGTGTGAAAAACCTGCCTCACACATCGCTTTAAAACATCCCTCCCACACCTTGAACCTGTGTCCCCTAGTAATTGACTCCTCCACTCTGGGTAAAAGCCTCATACTTTCCATGCTATCCACAATCTTATAAACTTCTATCAGATCGGCCCTCAACCTCCAGCATCCCAGTCAAAACAAACCCAGTCTATCCAAACTTTCTTCATAGTTAAAATGTCCCATACCAGGGAACATCCTGGTAAACCTTTTCGGTACCTTCTCCAAAGTATCCACACCCTTCTGATAGTGAGGTGATCAGAAATGTATGTAATATTCCAAGTGTGGCCTAACTACAGTTCTATAAAACTGCAGCATGACTTGTCTATCCTTGTACTCAATGCCCATTTCAATGAAGGCAAGCATGCCACAGTCCTTATATTTCTTCCTTATCGACCTGCACTGCCATCTTCAGTGATCTGTGGACATGCATACCCAGATCCCTCTGCATAACAATGCTCCTAAGGGTTCTGCCATTCACTGTATAACTTACACCTCTAATGGACCTTCCAAAATGCATCACCTCACATTTGTCCAGATTAAACTCCATCTTCTCCAACTGATCTATACGCTCAGTATCCACTGACAATCCTCCTCACCATCCTTAACACCACCAATCTTTATATCATCCGCAAACTTACTAATTAGGCCAGCTACATTCTCCTCCAAACCACGAACAGCAGAGATCTCAGGACTGATTCCTGTGGAACACCACTAATCACAACTCTCCATTCCCTCTGTCTCCTATGACTCAGCCAGTATCTTGCCAGCTCACCCGGATACCATGTGACTTCACCTTCTGTACCAGTCTGCCATGAGGGACTTTGACAAAGGCCATGGAAACAATATCAACTGCTTTTCCCTCATCAATCATCTTCATCACCTCCTCAAATAAACTCAATCAAGTTAGTGAGGTACAACCTCCCCCACACAAGACCAGGCTGTCTGTCGCTAATCAAGCCATTTGCTTCTGAATGGGTGTACATCTTGTCCCTGAGAATCTTTCCCAATAACTTCCCTACCACCGACATAAGGGTCACAGGCTTGTAATTTCCAGGATTATCCCTGTTACCCTTCTTCAACAATGGGACAACATTGACTATTCTCCAGTTCTCTGTGGCCAAAAAGGATAGAAAGGTGCCTGTTACCAGATTGAAATAGTTACTGTTTGATAGTAAACTTATCAATTATTCTGTTAAATCAACCAGTAGAATTAAGTTAATCCAAGTTCCTCTTTCTTTTGTTGTATTTTAACTATAGCGTTTGAATAAATTGCGTTTTGCCTATCATCAGGTAGTTTAACCAATCAAATTGCATCTGGAACACAGCACTTGACATTACAATTAAAATAAGAAAAAGTGAGGATCTAGGCGACCTTCTTAACATATTTTGAGCCATTCTGGTCTGGTCTGTAACAATGATTCTTTGTTAACTAAAGATATTGAGGGGTATGCGTCAAAGTGGGGTGTATGGAGCTAGGTCACAGAGCAACATTGTCATGAAGGGTAGTGTATACTCAAAGTGTTAAAAAGACCTGCTCCTTATCTTCCTAAAATGCTGACAGGCTGAATTCACTTGACAAAAACAATAACAACTGATTATGTTCTTGTCTTAGATGTAGTAAAACATCCCAAGTAGCCTCATGGGAGCATTATCAAATGGAATCTAACATGGTCATGTGGTAATATATCAGGGCAGATCAACAAAAGCTTAGGCAGAAAAGGATATTTTTGTGACAGCCATAAAGTAGGAAAGAGTGGAAGAGATTTTGAATGAATCCAGAGGTTATGCCCACAGCAGATGAAGGCAAGGATAGTCACGTTCAAGTAATTAAAATTGAAGATGTGCAAAGGGTTGGTATTGGAGAAGCAGAGGGTTTGGGCTAGAAACAATTATGACGATAGGGAGGAGCAAAGTCATGAAGGGATTTGAGAATAAGGATATAAACCCTTGTGTTCTAGACATGAAGTAACTTGAAATCAATGTAAGTCAGCAGAAAGGGACATTCCCTCCCCAATCTTACTGGGAAGGAATCCAACCTTTACAGCTGCACCTTAAGAGTATTTTTTTTTTCCACACTTCCTGCTTCACTTGTAGCTGAGAAACACATTGGTCGTTTGGGATAGAGAAAAATACAATTGGCAGGGACATAAATATAATGAACAAAGTGGTCTGCCTTATCACCCCAGTGAACCTTTCAGTTTTGAAGCATTTTCCGAATCCATGTCTGAGAGTAATTTTCAAACAATAACTCAACCTCGTGCTGTGGTTGATAAAATCCTTCACTAAATGCTGCATGCACTTCATAGATGTTTGAGTAAGGCTTTATAGCACTCACCATTTGTATTGTCCTGCCCAACTCACACAGTATCTTATAATGGACAAACGGCACCAGTAACATCCCACCATTTCCAAAGGCAACAGTTAAACTTTATGAAGCAGCATGACTTTTTCAGTCAAGTCAGCACTTGCTCACACCTTGTTAAAGTGCGGTCATTAAGTGCAGTGCTGGTTATATTGTTACATTTACTAGTTTTCAATTGATCTATACACCAATTCTAAAGCATCACACGATAGAACGATGTACAGGAATTGTAATCATTGTTGATTGTTGGAAAAACCCATCTTGTTCAAAAATCCCCTTCAGGGAAGGAAATCTGCCATCTTCCCCTGTTCTGGCCCACATGTGACTCCAGACCCACAGCAATGTGGGTAACTTTCAATTGCCCTCTGAAATGGCCTAACAAGCCATTCAGTACCAATCATTTCAATGTCCCAAAGAAATGAAACCAGGTGGATCACCTGGCATTGACCAGGCACCCAGAAAAAACAGTGGCAGAAACAGTCCTGTTGACCCTGCAAAGACCTCCTCACTAACACCTGAGTCTGCAACAGGTGAGAGGGAACCAATAAGAGGAAAAAACATACTCGATCTCATCATTGCCCATCTGCCAGCTGCAGATGCATCCATCCATGACAGTATCAGTAAGAGTGACCACTGCACTGCCCTTGTGGAGACAAATTCCCACCTTAACATTGAGACTAACTTCCATTACGTCGTGTGGCACCATCACCATGTTAAATGGGACCGACTTCAAACAAATCTACCAACTCAGTATTTGACATCCATGAGACACAGTGGGCCATCAACAGCAGCAGGATACTGACTGCATTATGCTGTTGTCTCCTTTCTGCCAGCCAGCCAATATTTAATGCCTGTTTATATGTTACCTCTACAACACGTGTCCCTACTTTTCACAATAACCTTTCACATTGCATTTTGCTGAGTGCCTTCTGGAATCCAAGTACACTACATCTACAGAGTTCCCTTTAATTTTCGTGCATGTTATGCCTACAAAGAACTCCAGGAAATTGGTTAAACATAATTTCTCCTTCACAAAATCATGCTGATTCTTTAAATTGGTTGGAATTTTTCTAATCGTCCAGCTATAAATGAAAGTGAAACTCAATCATATAATGGTTATTGCTACTTAAGGATGCTTTTACTATATGATCGTTAATTAATCTTTGTACATTACACAATACCATGATGGTATAATCTTTTCTTTGGCTGTTTCCAGAACATATTTTTTTAAAAAGTTAACTTGAAAGCATATGAATGCTTCCTTCAGGCTATCTACGGTCTGATGTTTCCTGTTTAAATCTAAATTTAAAATCAATCATGATTATTACTGTTCCTTTAGTACTTTCACTCAATAGTCCTTTTCACATATTCATCCTAGAAATAGTGGTTTACTTCCCCGACTACAGTGAGGGATGAGTGCTGGAGAAATGCTTTATACTTCTCCCCTTTTGAAGAGGGTAAGTTGTTGTTGTGTCACCACAGTCTTACCAGACCATGGGGCTGCTCTCTCGAATGAGGTGGTTTAACCTGAGGGCCACCATACCTCAGGCAAGGGGAGAGGATGAGAAGGAGAGTCTTTCATGGGAACCTCAACTGATGATGGGAATTGAACCCATATGATTGGCATTCCACTGCTTCGCAAAACAACCCTGCAACTAACTGAGCTAAACCGAACCCAAGATGGAAAGTAACACCTTGGGGAAGTACCATGGTAGCACCATGGTGTGGGGAGGGGCGGGAAGGAGAGATAGTCATAGAGTCATAATTATTGTTATGATTGTGTAAACACATGCATGTGTGTAAGAAGTGCATAAATCAATTGAAGTTGGCAAAGTTGTCAGGAAAGTGCCCAAATAAAGGAAATGTCTGCAATAACAAAATGGTGCCAGGCATTTCAGAGTGCCTGTTCACATGAAATCATTATAGGATTTGAACTGCTCAAGTGCAGGATGGTTAAATGGGCATAAGTATCCTTCATCAAAATGTCATTCAAATTATTGGTGTGTCTGTGTCAAGATATCAAATAATCCTTGAGACTGATGCATTAATTAGTCATCCAAAAATGGGAAGTCTGAACATTCAAAGGAACAAAGGACGAGAAAAAGCTATTTGCTATACTCTGGTTTATTATCTGTTTCATTTTTCACCAACTCGCGGTGGCACAGTGGTTAGCACTGCAGCCTCACAGCGCCAGAGACCTGGGTTCAATTCCCGCCTCAGGTGACTCTCTGTGGGGAGTTTGCACATTCTCCCCGTGTCTGCGTGGGTTTCCTCCCACAATCCAAAAAATGTGCAGGTTAGGTGAATTGGCCAGGCTAAATTGCCCACAGAGCTAGGTGAAGGGGTAAATGTAGGGGAATGGGTCTGGGTGGGTGGCGGGTTGGTGTGGACTTGTTGGGCCGAAGGGCCTGTTTCCAAACTGTAATCTAATCTATACTTATCCAGGCAGGTTTGTGAGATCATCTCTGTTGGTCTAATCTTCCTCTCAGCTGGGATGTTTATAATCACCACTAGATGGATACAAGCCATTGGTAAACATCAAACAAAACTTCCTACAAAAATACTAGTTAATAAACTTATTCCTATTTAAACTCCAGTTGAAATATTAGTGAATAATGGATTTAAATATCTGAGTAATTACACTATACTGAGGAAGGCCTGCAGTAAAGCATAGTAATACACAACGTCCCCTCCATCATGTTAGCAAACTTTGTTAATGTTTATCTTATTTTCAGGTTTTATTGCTCTCTCCGTTAAATCTGCCATTTTCACCCTCTTCTAAAATAAACAACTCTTGACCACGCTCATTATCATTGCAAACTGTTGCCCATCTCCATAGTACCAACCTCTCCAAAGTCCTTCAATTTATTGGCAACTTCCAATTTCTTCATCCAGAATTCCAAATTTAAATTTCTCTAATTAGGTTCCAATCTTGATGGAAATGATTGTTATCAAACTCAGGATGATATTCAACCTCAGGATAAAGAAAATATTCCTCCTCCTTCCTAACCTGTCTGCAACCTGTGACGTGTTTGAATACATCATCACGGAAGCTCATTGGTTAGCACTGCTGCCTCACAGCGCCACGGACCTGGGTTTAATTTCACTTGGGCGACTGTCTGTGTGGAGTTTGCACATCTCCCCACATCTGCATGGGTTTCTTCCAGGTGCTCCAGTTTCCTCTCCTAATCCAAAGATATGCAGGTTAGGTGAACTGGCCATGCTAAATTGCTCATAATGTTCAGGGATGTGGACGCTAGGCGCATTAGTCAGGGGTAAATATAAGGTAAAGGGGTTTGGGTGGGAGACTCTCCTGAGGGTCGGCATGGATCTGTTGGGCCAAAGGGCCTATTTCCACACTGTAGGGATTCTAAGATCCCCCACCAATGCCTCTTTACTGTCGTCCAACTGGGTGGGACGACAATTGCAGGATTCTATTCTTATTGTTCTAATAGATGATTGGGACAGTTAGCTCAGTTGGCAGGACAGCTGGTTTGTGACACAGTGTGATACCAACGGTATGGGCTCAGTTCCCATACTGGCAGAAATTACCATGAAGGTCTTACCTCCTCAACCTCATCCCTCACCTGAAGTATGGTGACCCACAGGTTAAACCACCACCAGCCGTCTGTAATGTCGGAGGGACACTATGGTGCCAATATATTGGAGAAGATTGGGATGATGGAGATGGGCAGCAGGGTGCAATAATAATGATGATAGTCAAGAGTTGTTTTTTGAGAAGGGGGTGAACATGGTAGATTTAAAGGAGAGAGTAATTTGACATGAAGAGAAACATTAACAATACTTACTAATATGATGGAGGAGAAATTATCTATTACTATCTTTTACTATAAACTTTAGCCAGTATAGAGTAATTACTCAGATATTTAAATCCATTATTTGTTCATATTTAAACTGGAATGAAATGGTAATAAGATTATCAAATGGTATTTTTGTAGAAGGTTGTCTTTTATATTTACCAGTTGTTTGTTTCCATCTAGTGGTGACTATGAAAACCTCAGCTGACAGGAAGATTAGACCAACAGAAATGGTCCTTTTATCTCGTCATATATGAAAACATCACTTTCAATGACCTCTTTTCCTGTTCCCTGTTCTGAGCTCTGCTGTCCTATAAAGATTTATCCTGGTCACTCTCTTGTTTCCCATCTACATGGTGACCTCCAGCAACACCTGAAAGCACAGTAATAGTTTACACATGGATGCTGATGGCAGTCAGTTCTAACTTACCACGTTAGTCCACCCTTCCATTTCTGCTGAGTTATCAGTCTGCTTCTCGAACAAATAGTCCTGAAGGAACAGAAACTTCTGCCAATTAAATTTCTGGGAAAAAGATGAAACCATTATTTTCAGTCACTGAATTCCAAGCTACTGACAACATCCTTTCTCCTGGCGACATTTTGAGTGTAAACCATACTGTTCATTACTTTGGTGACATGGGTGTTAATCTACTGACAATACATTCACATTATTACGAAGACTACCTATCTCTACTCCCTTAACAGTGTTGGAATTCACCCTGTTTCAACTCATCTGCTGCTGAATTCCTTATTCTTATTTTCTGCACATCTAGGGTTGACTACTCAACATACTGCAGGCTGAACTCCCACGTTCCTGAGGTAAATTTGAGGTCATCTAAGACTCTGTTACTTGTGTCCTAACACACAAAGGCCCTTTCACTTTACATCTCCGTGTTCGTTCACCTGCATTGATCAAATAATGTCCTCTTAAAAAATTCGCTCACTGTCTGGGTAATCTCCAGCTGCCCCACAACCCACCTCACACAAATATCTCTGCTAATTAAATCTGGCCCCGGAGCTGCCCCAATTGTAATCAGAGAGTCATAGAGATGTACAGCACGGAAACAGACCCTTTCCACCTTTTTTCTTCCTTTAAGATATCTTGTAAAACCTACATTCCCTTAAAAGTGCTTTAGTAATGTTATGTTTTATTTTGCTGTGGTTGGGTATAAACATTCCTGCTTCAGTTGTTAAATAGGAGGTAAGCCCTAAGGGCATTTTGACCCAGTCCTATAGTGATGAACACAATGTTAAATGACCCATTCTATCATTTTAAAAAGAACCACAATGTGATCAATCAAAGTAAACAGGTCAGACACAAGCATTTAACAAAACCTATTCCAAAACCTGATCAGAACAGATCATTACTGGATCATTTGATGCTATCAACAATAAAATCTCTATTGAAATCATCATTTGGCAAAGAATTTATTGTACATTTTAGTCAAATATTGGCATTTAATGACAATTTGTTAATGTCCAAATTGTCAGGAATCTGAAAGGGAATCGATTGGCAATCCTGGATCCATCCAGTTGGCTTATTTTGCTGACCATGTAAATGTGCCTTAGTGTCCACTTTACCCACATCTTTGATCTTCCAGCAAACATTCTGAAGTCTTGGTCATTACTGTCATAACATATACATTTAAAGCTTCTGTTGGTACACTAGCAGTCTATTTAGGAACATTCAGTCATCTCCTTTCTGTGCTTCATTGTACCTTTTGCTCCAGTTTAGATGGGAATCATCTCCGATTGGATTGTCACAATATTTTATTATGTGGCATCAGTTCCACTTTATCAACAGAAATAAGTTCTAATCTCGCATCTCAATTTGAACTAATTAATCTCCTGTCTACATCTTCAAGTACAACCTGCAATTTTAATCTGCCCTGATTTTGTGGTTATTGGGAAACGAAGGACCTCATGTGGGATTTTTCACCAGAAATTGCTGTCAGACAACTACAAATCTCGCAGAGGCGCGTGAACACAGCATGCGGCTATGCGCTTTCTTAAGCAATCGTAACCAATTATATTGAGGAATCGGTAATGGATAGCAGAGACTGAACAAGGTGCTGTCAGAATAATATATTCAATGTCAATGTATGCTCAAAAAGGGAAGTTAAGAGAGGAAGAGGAAGATATATTGAGAGATGCCACTGAACCCAGAAGAATAAGTCAAGGGCATTTAATTTTTTGTTCAAATCTCCAATAATTGAAATCTGAGGGAATGAGACTCCACAATTACATAAGTTGATTTTCAACACCAGAGAGGTTACTTGGCAGTAACCAAGATTATCATGCTGCAGTAAGGGTACATATACAGGAAACATTGAAAATTTAAGGCACAGAAGAGGTCATTCATCCCACTGTGTCTCATCCAGTGAAAAAGAGCTATCTAACCTTTTTCTAGTGTTTTGTAAAATAAACCTGTATGTAACCCTAATTCACTGTTTATAAGTGGCAGAGGATGATACAATGTATCTGGAGGGTGGTGGGATGGAATGTGAGGATCAAGAGGTTTCTGTCCTTGGTGCGATTGGATGGGTGGGGTTCGAGGGCAGAGGGGCAGAGATGCCTCACCTCTATCCAAGGCCCCAAAGGATCCTTCCACATCCGACAGAAATTTACCTGTATTTCAATATGCGTCCTCTACTGTATCCATTGTACCTGATCATCTCCACCCTTGAACCCCACGCCTCCAATCGCAACAAGGATAGAAACCCCTTGGTCCTCACCTTCCACACCACCACCCTCCAGATACATTACATCATCCTCCACCACTTCCGCCACCCACAGACTCCACCACAAGGGATACACTTTCCTCCCCACCCCATCTGCATTTCAGATTGTTCCCTCCATGACTCCCTTGTCAGATCCACACCCACCACCAGCCTACACCCCACTCCTGACACCTTCCCTTACCAATGCAAGAAGTACAAAACCTGCACCCACACCTTCCCCCTCACCTCCATCCAAAACTCCAAAAGATTCTTTCACATCAGCAGAAATTTACCTGTACTTCCACAAATGCTATCTACTGTCTCCGCTGCACCTGATGTGGTCTCCTCTACATTGGGGAGATAGGACGCCAACTTGCAGATCATTTCAGAGAACATCTCTGGGACACCTGCACTAAACAACCCCACCACCCTGTAGCTGAACACTTTATGCCCCCTCCCAATGCGCCAAGGACTAGCAGGTCCTGGTCCTCCTCCGTCACCAAACTCTAACCATCCATCGCTTGGAGGAAGAAAGTCTCGTTTTCAGCCTTGGGACCCTGCAACCACACGGGATCAACATGGATTTCACCAGTTTCCTCATTTCCCCTCTCCCACCCTATCCCTCCAACTTGGCACCATCCTCTTGACCTGTCCATCTTCCTTCCCACCTATCCGCTGCATCCTCCTCTCCAACTTGCTGTCTTCCCCCCCCCCCTCCCATTTACCTCTCAGCCCCCTCATTCCTGAAGGGCTTATGCCTGAAACGTTGACTCCCCTGCTCCTCGGATGCTGCCTGACCTGCTGTTGTTTTCCAGCGCCACATGCAGCTCTTTGAACCTGTTCTGTTATTCTATACGATCATGGTTAATCTGATTGTGGTCTCAACTCCACTCCTGTCTGTCCCACACAACATCTGACTCTTTAATCCAGCAAGAATCTATCTCACTCAGCCTTGAACATATTCAATAATCCCGCCTCCATTAGTTCTTGGGGCAGAGAGTTCCATAGGTGACCTCCAGAGAAGAAAAACTCTCTCCCTTTGTCTAAAGTGGGAGGCCTCTTATTTTTTAACTATGTCCGCTAGCTCCAGTCTCTCCCATTAAGAGTAAACATTATTCAATTCTTATTGGAATCTTATACGTTTCAATAAGATCACCTCTGATCGTTCTAAATTCTAATGAGTATAGGCCTAACTTGCCCAACAAGTCTTCATAATATATGTCTTGCGCCCCAGGAGGGAGCTAACCTTCTGTGAACTGTTAAGAATGTAATTTATTCTTTCCCAAGTAAAGAGACCAAACCTGTACATGCTACTCCTCACGTGATCTCATCAAGACCTTGTACAATTATACCATCCCATCTCTCCTTTTATATTCCTTTCTCCTTATAAAAAGTGCTAACATTCCATTTGCCTTCCTAATCACTTGCTGTACCTGCAAACTAATTTTTTACGATTCATTTCGCAGTATGTCCAGATCTTCCTGCAGCATTAAGTTCTACAACTTCTCTCCATGTTGCTTTTCTATTCGTCCTGCCAAATTGGATAAATGTACATTTTCCCATGTTTCATCTGCCAATTCGTTTCCCAGTCACTTAATCCATGTATATTCCTCTGGAGACTCCTCAGCTCTTTTTGACAAATTCCTTTCCTTTGTGTCAATGGTAAATTTACCCACCGGACATTTGAGTCCCTTCATCAAAGCCATTATTCTAGGAACAGATGGAGTAGTCCATTCAACCCCTGGAACCTGTCCCACAATTGATCTGTGACCTAACTCCATCTACCTGCCTTGGGCCCATATTCCTCAATATCTTTGCCAAATAAAAAATTATCTATTGCAGATAAAATTAACAACTGATCTAGCATCTGCTGCCATTTGTGTAAGAGAGTTCCAAACATAAGACCATAAGATATGAGTGGAAATAAGGCCATTTGGCCCATCAAGTTCACTCCACCATTCAATCATGGCTGATGGGCATTTCAACGCCACACACCCGCACTCTCCCCATATCCCTTAATTCCTTGCAAGATTAAGAATTTATCAATCTCTGCCTTGAAGACATTTAATGTCCCGGCCTCCACTGCACTCCGTGGCAATGAATTCCACAGGCCCACCACTCTCTGGCTGAAGAAATGTCTCATTTCTGTTCTAAATTGACCCCCTCTAATTCTAAGGCTGTGCCCACGAGTCCTAGTCTCCTCACCTAATGGAAACAAACTCCCAGCATCCACCCTTTTAAGCCATGCATTATCTTGTAATAAACATCTACCATGCTTTGGGTATACAAGTGTTTCTTAACATCACTCCTGAATGGTGCAGCCTTAATTTATACATTCTGCCCCCTAATTATAGAATTCACAACCAATTGAAATATTTCACCTTTATCTGCCCCGTCCTTTCCTGTACTAGCTTGAAGATCTATGCACCAAAATGGATAACTTCACATTTGATAATGTTGAACTTCATCTACCAGTTTTGCCCATTCACTTAGTCTATTAATATCCTTTTGTAATTTTATGCTATCATCTACATGGCATTCAATGCTGCCTAACCATGTGTCATCAGCAAAGTTAGGTATATGACTTTCTGAGCTATGTCACTAATGGTCATTAATACATAACATGAACAATTGAGGCCCCTCCACAGATGCTTGCGAGACACCACTGGTCACATCCTGCCAATCTGAGTACTTATCCACTATCCCTATTTTCTGTTGCTTGCTGCTCAATCAATTTCCAAGCCAGACCAATAATTTGCCGTCAATTCCATTGGCTTCTATTGTACTTAACAATCTGTTACGTGGAACTTTATCAAATGCCTTCTGGAAGCCCATATAAATATCTATGGACATTCCCCTGTCCACTATCTTAGTCACCTCTTCAAATAATTCAGAGGTTTGTCAGTCATGACCCACCAAACATCAGGCTCCCCGATTAACTGAGAATTTTCAAGGTGCTCAGTTAACCCATCCTTGTTTACAGACTCCAACAATTTCCAAACCACAGATGGTAGGCTAACTGGTCTTTAATTCCCTGGCTTTTTTCTTTTTTGCCCTTAGGGTCATAAAGTCATAGAGATGCACAGTACGGAAACAGACCCTACAGTCCAATTCGTCCATGCCGACCAGATATCTAACCTAATCTAGCCCCATTTGCCAGCACTTGGCCCATATCCCTCTAAACCCTTCCTATTCAATACCAATACAGATGCCTTTTATAATTAGATCATAGAACATAGAACATTACAGCGCAGCACAGACCCTTCGGTCCTCGATGTTGCACCTGACCTGTGAAACCAATCTGAAGCCCATCTAACCTACACTACTCCATTTCCATCCGTATGTCTATCCAATGACTACTTAAGTGCCCTCAAAGTTGGCGAGTCTACTACTGTTGCAGTCAGGCTATCCCATGCTCCTACTACTCTGAGTAAAGAAACTACCTCTGACAATGGTACCAGCCTCCACCATTTCCTCTGGCAACTCATTCCATACATGCATCACCTTTTGTATGAAAATGTTGCCCTGGAGATCTCTTTTAAATTTCTTGCCTCTGACCCTAAACCTATGCCCTCTAGTTCTGAACTCCCTCACCCCAGGGAAAAGACCTTGACTATTTACCCTATCCATGTCCCTCACCTCTATAAAGTCACCCCTCAGCCTCCGATGCTCCAGGGAAACAGTCCCAGCCTATTCAGCTTCTCCTTGTAGCTCAAACCCTCCACCCTGGCAACATCCTTGTAAATGTTTTTCTGAGCCCTTTCAAGTTTCACAACAACCTTCCATAGCAGGGAAACCGGAATTGCACACAACAATCTAAGCGTGGCCTAACCAATGTCCTGTCCAGCCGCAACCCTTCTTAAAAATAGAGTGACAAATGCAATGTTCTAATCTAAAGGCAAGACTCCTGTATAGGAAACTTTTGTGCTTCCCTTAACACTCTCAGATGGAAACCATCAGTTCCCAGAGATCTCTCACTCTTTGATTCCATTCATTTTTCGTTACTAATGTCCTACTTATATTAATCAGTCCCTCCCCTTATCCAGTATGAATCTCCTCGGGACCTCCAGCAAACTATCCTCCTTTTCTATACTAAGTACTGAGGCAAAGCTTTTACTTAACATGTCTGCCATTTCCCCATAGTCATTGACAAGATCCCTCTTTGAGTCTTTAATGTGCCAACATTGCTCCTGACCACCCATTTCTAATATATCTGGTGATAGGCAGTATACATTGCTACCACAGTGCATTAGTGAAGGATTACTTACAAATGAAGCAGTCCACAATGTTTTGGATGTTGCAAGTTTTAGGTTAGATTAGATTCCCTACAGGTCCTTCGGCCCAAGTCCACCCCGCTCTACTAACGCAACTAACACTATGGACAATTTATCAATTGACCTGCACATCTTTGGAATGTGGGAGGAAACCCACACAGACATGGGGAGAATGGGCAAACTTCACACAGTTGCCTGAGGCTGGAATCGAACCTGAGACCCTGGTGCTGTGAGGTAACAGTGCTAACCACTGAGCCACCATGCCACCCATCTTGGTTTCTCGAGTGTTGCTTGAGTCATACCCAGCCAGGCAAATGAAGAGAATTTCATTGCACTCCTGATTCATCCCTCACAGAGTGGACACACGAAGCTTTGGGAAACCAGCAAGTGAGATACTCTCCGCAGGATTGCCGGATTCACTAAGTGTTTACAGGACCGGCCCAGGTAAGAGTTTGGTGGACGGTAAGCTCGGAATGTTGATGTTTTGGGGCTGAGTGATGGTAACACCAAGAGAAGTCAAAGAAAGATGTTTAGATTCTCTCTTGTCAAAGATGGTCATTGATTGGTACTTGGGTGACATGAATATCACATCCCAAGAGTGAATGATAAGGCCTTGATGCAGGTGTTAGAGGAAAATACAAAGCACTGTAAAACAAAGAGACCCTAGGGATTCAGATACATAATTCTTTGAAGTTTGCATCACACGCAGATAGGGTTGTTAAAAAGACATACTGCACACGTGCCTTCCTTGTTCAGATCTTTGCGTATAAGAGGTGAGAAGTCATGTTGAGGTTGCATAGGACACTGGTGAATCCACTTCTGCAGTAGTGTGTGGAGTTCTGGTCACACTGTTATATTACCAAGCTGGAGAAGGTGCTGAAAAGACTTATCAGGATGTTGCCAGGAACGCAGGGTTTCAGTTATAAGGACTGGCTGGATAGACTGGGACTTATTCCATTAGAGTATAGAAGGTTGAGGGATGCCCTTATTATAGAGATTTCAAAATTGTGAGGGGTATAGATAAGGTGAATGGCAGGTCTCTTTTCCCTAGGGTGGGGGAGTTCAAGCTTAGGGGCCATATATTTAAGGTGAGGGGAGAAAGACTGAAAAAGGACTTGAGGGGCAACCTTTTTACACAGATAGTGGTTCATGTGTGGAATGAACTAGTTTAGTTTGGGATTATGGTCAGCAGGGTATATTTCCGTGTTTGATGACAGGATGACTCTCACCTCCTCCTCTCTCACACATTCTTGTTTGCAGCATCTTTATGATGCATTTTACGCCAAGCACCAGATCAGGCAAGTCTTACCATTCTGCAAATATGCCACATAAACGCAAGGAATAGATGCTGCTATAGAAATTCTGGAAATAGTGAATTATTCAGAGTGACGATTATCACACAGACTTTGAAGGAGAATTTTGATCTATGATTTGTGCATGCAAGGAGTTTGTTGATCAATTGCCACATAAATAACAGTGAACGTTGTTAGCGTCACCATTAATTTTACACCAAAATCTGGCCTAACAATACTGTCTAACAGTGAATCAGTGTTCACATTATTCTGGGTGAATGGAGTGCATGATTCTTGATAGGGAAGTGACTACAAGGAGTCAATCAAAGTATATGACACTGATTGGACTCTTGGCCAAGGCATAATCAGAGTCACATATTTTGATTGCCTCCTTGGAAATCCAGTGTGAAATGTTGTCTAATGCAGAGTCAGCGTAACAAACAGCATTCCTTCATCAAATGTGAAAGTTAACTATTACATAAATTATTTTCTGCTCATTCACAGTAGGCAAGGAATTAAATGTTAACTTCACATAGCGGTCTGCTAAATTAATCTGCAGGCAACATGCTATAATTGTATCAAGAAGCAAACTGTATAAAGTACATAGCTCAAATTGTATTGACCACAACATTGTTCTATCAAAAACAAAACCAAAAACAACAATTTCACTGGCCCAAACTTTCAGCACACCTGAGGTCCTCTCTGTAGTGTGAAACCCAGGCAGTAAAACCATGAGATGTGAAAGCAGAAATGGTCCTTTCATCCCAATCAGTCTACCTCACCATTCAATAAGATCCTGGCTGACTTCAGAACTGGAGGAGAAAATGAGGATTGCAGATGCTGGAGATCAGAGCTGAAAATGTTTTGCTGGAAAATCGACGTTTATTCCTGAAGACGGGCTTATGCCCGAAACGTCGATTCTCCTGTTCCTTGGATGCTGCCTGACCTGCTGCGCTTTTCCAGCAACACATTTTCAGCTCTGACTTCAGAACTGGTATACAATGACTCCCATGTCTTGTTGCACCTCCCCCTTTCCCAAATCTCTCATCATTCAGATCATAAGCTGTGTTCCTGCCTCTGCTACCGAAGTGGATAACCTCTCAGTTCCCACTGGTGGGGAGGAAATGAGAACTAGGGGCTACAGCCTCAAAACAAGACAGAGCAGATTTAGGACTGAGTTGAGGAGGAACTTCTTCACCCAAAGGGTTGTGAATTCGTGGAATTCCCTGCCCAGTGAAGCAGTTGCTGCTTCCTTGTTTAATGTCTTTAAGGCAAAGAATTTCTGAATGGTAAAGGAATTGAGGGTTACGGTGAGCAGGTGGGTAAGTGGAGCTAAGTCCAAGAAAATATCAGCTTTTGTGCTGATAAATTCCAATCTAACACTTATTAAAGCATAGATGCATTAGCTTGGAAAATAAAGTCTTTGAAAAACAAAGTTTTTGAATAAAACCAATTATTATTGGCTTCTTAGATTGGAGCTGCAAAGTGAATTTGTGATCTCCCCTTGTTGCACAGTCAGAGTTTTGGAAATCTGTATCCTGGTGTGTTTGTCAACATTCATTTTAAACAGAGATATTCAGGGAAACGAAATGGGCAGAGCAAAACCTGAAGAATGTTGGAGTGTTATTTGCTTACAATTTTAAAAAAAAAATTAATTATATTTTATAAAAGGGGCTGCAAACATGACACTCAATTCTGATAAATTTGCTTTATGCTCAATAGTTAGAATTTTCAATTTGGATTTAGAGAATGAAAGATGTATTTATCATAATTTAATTAGAATCTGGAAATAAAACATTGAGATAAATGTTGAGATTAAAGTAACATAAACATAGACAAATACCAAACCACATCATTTAATGAATGAGTTAACAAGATGAAAATTTCAGGAATCCTAGGAAAATATTCTTTTGCCCTTTTCTTCGAGAGTTATGTAAAGTAGCGATGTTAAACAAATCAGGATAATACTCTCTGGAATTTGAATGGTTAGGGCTATGTGAACTTTGTCCCTGTGCTCCTCTCACTTTCTTCATCCCACTGGCAGCCCTGCAAAACCCCAAAGTCTGAAATTCCCTCTAAATCATGTCTCTTCCTTCAGTCTCTCTCCTTTTTCAAAGTTTTTTCTAAAACCTGCCTCTGACCAAAGTTTAGTCATCCCTCCACCCATTTCCATCATTCATCATCATCTTCTTCTGTCATTGTTGTTTGATTTCTTTCCTGTGGTACACGAAAAGGCACAGCATTAATGTAAATTTTTTGTTGTTCTTGTAAACACCCTTCCCCCAACCTGCATGCAAGACAGTTGATCCCAACAGCCTTATTCAGTAGTTGAATCCCCTTTGGCGCACCGGGATTAGTAGGGGGATGATAGTCGCTTCAGTCATCAAATGGCTTTTTACTCTCCATTGGTCATTAACACATCAGTTCAGATGCGGATCCGCCAGGAACAGTTGGGCAAGTGCACTTGGCTCACACTGCATCCACCAACTGTACGAGGTTTCACTCACTGAGGTCATTGGTGCAATTCCATGGGCCCATGCCAGCTCTGTGGTAGTCCTAACCTCCTAACCATTATCATACCACGCTCCAATCTCTAGCTACTACAAGCTGTGGTCTATTCAGCAGTGGTATTCATGTTCATTTAACAGGATGTACATATGTAGGAAAAACATCAACATGAAATCAGCAAATATTTGTGGCAAAGTTATTTGTAAAATAAGTGCAACCATGTATTTGTTGTTCAATCAACTGATTGAATTCCAGTGTTAGACTCAATAACAAGATCTTTAAACTGCTTAACTTAACATTGATTCAGAACAGTTAAAGGGAAGCGACTGCTTCAAGTTAAGCTCAAGATGCATATTGGTATTCTCTCTACCCGTCTGAGCTCACAGACCTGGATTCAAGTTCCACTTGCTCTAGAGATGCGTAATAATATCTCTAGACAGGAAAGAAAAATAGCTACTTGTTGACTCCCCTTCTTGCAACTGCATTACAATGTCCAATGCTAATTATTTGCAGGCTGCAATAGTGTACCTGATTGACATATTAAACAATAAAGTAACCCTGAAGGTTAATCAGGACAAAGAAAAACACAACGCCTTGGTCTATTGCTATGACAGAAATGAGTATGTTTAATACTGATTGGCCTCCTTCATTTATTTGGTTCCCTCAGGAGCAAAGCAAAGACAATATCTGGTACTTAGTTAATCTCAAAAAGCTCCAACTTCAACCTTATGACATTTACATTTAGTTTCAAATTACTCATTATATTTCATTGACATACCGCTATGGCAATAATAAATTGTTAAATTGGCAGCTGCATTAACTACTTGATTATGGTGAATAGCAAGCTTACATTGCAAAGTCAATAAATGCAATAGAATGAACACCTTTGAGATCAGAGAGGAATTATTCATCTCAGTGACAGTCTTCTGCCATGTAAGGCAATGGTTTGTGTCATGGTAGTCAATATTAATTATATAAATCACAAATGAAGAAAGAGGAACTATCAGAGACCTCCCTCAAAAGTGCTAGAAATAATTTCTTTTGCATGCTTTACAAGCTTTAGTTCCTAAAAAAATTGCATTACAATAATATCTGCTTAATTAATCATACAGGCCAAAGCCTCAAATCTATATGTGGAATTGATTAAATCATAAGTGGCACTATTTATCTTCACCACCACACATGCTGAGAAGGGCATTCCTGTAATCGCCCGATGTATCGTTCTGCAGAGAAAGAAAAGGTTTGTTAATATAAATCGCACAAGGAAACATATGGTTGTGTGAATTAAGCTATATTGTTCAAAAAGACAAAAGACAAAATCCTAATAAGGGGACAAGTCCTCCTCTTGACAATTTTAGAGATCTTATGTATTAAAACATGGAAGCACGAGAGGTTTTATATAGCAATGATTCCTTGAACAAGCTTAAATGACAGCATATACAAAGAGAGTGAGCAAAATGGAACCATACAAGGTAGATTTCCACAAACTATATACACTGAAAATCCATCTCAAGGTCTCAAAAACAGTTAGTTCTACAACATTTTCATAGAAAATTGAGAAAGAATTCACACTTAGTCAAACAGATAAAGCATAAAATCAAACACAAATACATTATGTTTTTAATCATTCATAACTGCAGAGTAGACGAATAATTTTCTCTCAGAGGTTGGGGTTTACACAAAGTCAAGAGTGCAAGTCCTGCTTGGGAGAAGTTATTGACACCTGCATAGTGCCAATATTGCTACATCAAACTGGATTCAGAATATCCTCAATGCCTATGCCGATGAACCTACCTAATCAACTATAGTACACATTATACTGGCAAATGCTTCCTAGCAGTGTTTAGCTCCCTTTGTTAAAAACCCTTTGGACTTTTTGGATTTTGGTATCCCAGCTTTTTAATAAAATAAAACCCTAAAGTTCCCAATCTTCTCTATTCAAAAAAAAAATGTTTTAATCAGCCATTCTGACCATCATTTGACTTTATCCTGCATATTCAACCTGATATTTTGAAACTACCATTTCTCCTCAACTTGGATGCAGTAATACCTGTCAATCACTTTCTCTTAATCCTTCTTATTTCTTTGTAGTTTGCCTTTTCAAAGTCAGAGTTAGCCCTTGAGCCTTAGCTGTAGCAATTGTCAGAATATCTGAAATTGAATCATGTGATTCATAACATTTAGAGGCTGTAATACTATTTAAAATATGAATGCTGCATTGATTCCATGCAAGGAGGTGTTCATGATAAAAGCATTACCCCTAGCGACGTCTCCAGCACTGGGTCAAAAAAAGTAATCTTCTACCACATTAATAAATGCCAAGACATTTCTTATTTAACTGCATCTTTTTTATATTAAGTTGATTGAAGTTATTTTTCTATCACATTATTGCCTTTCTGACCCTTCCTTAGATATTACTTTTATCTTATTCAGAGGATCTACCCCACCCCCTTTCCCAAACTATTGTTACCCCATCTATAAATATGAGTCAAGTCAAGCCTATTGTTTTGTGTTCTAAGACATTAAGAATAAATTATGTTTCTACAAAACTCTATATTCTCAAAATGTCTTAAAGTACTTCACAGCTAATTAAACATTTTAAAGAGGAGTCATTGTAATAACACAGGCAACCTAATTTGAGTTCAAAGGTATCTGTATACAGGACTTTGCCCGATTATCCTGCCATGTATTTCATTACTAACCATCCTTTTTAATCCACTTATCTTCCAGGGTGAGACATGAAATCGGGAATCTTTAAGTTGTCATTTTGCTGGCATCAGCTATACCCTCCAGATTTGAGCCATAGGGAAGAGGCTGAATACACTGGAGCTATTTTCCCTGCAGTGCCAGAGGCTGAGGGACGGCCTTGCATAGAGGTTTATAAAACCATGAGAGTGGTTTTATAAATAGGGTGAATAGACCAAGGCTTTTCCCTGAGGTTAGGCAGTGCAAAACTAGAGGGCATAGGTTTAAGTTGAGAGAGTAAAGATTTAAAGGGGACCTAAGGGGCAACGTTTTCACGCAGAGGGTGGTGTGTGTATGGAATGAGCTGACAGAGGAAGTGGTGGAGGCTGGTACAATTACAGCATTTAAAAGGCATCTGGATGGATACATGCTTAGGAAGGGTTTAAGAGGGATATGGGCTAAATGCTGGCAAATGGGACTAGATTAATTTAGAATGTCTGATCGGCACTGACGATTTGGACCGAAGGGTCTGTTTCTGTGCTGTACAAACTCTAAGACAGTAAAAGTACCTTATTTCAAATATTTAAATATTCAGGTCAAGATGTTTGTTTTTTTTTTGGGCTTGTTTATTTATCGGTCATATCTACTGCTATTACATCTGGGTAACAACCACTAAGCAGCTTGTAATTTTATCTTTCTCACAAAGGAGCCCTTTCTGTTCCATAGCCATACCTTGATCATACTGGAGAGAGTTTTTCCATAATTGGTGTAGAACTTCTCCCGTATGTCTAGCAAATCGACTTCACTCCTTGAAATCATTACCCTGATAAGTGTATCATCATCGGTACCAGCTCCCTAGTTGCAAAAGAAAATGCAAAAATACTTCACTCCTTTTGTCAGACTCTGTCAATTCAAAGACAATGCAATACTGTAGCTGTCTGCTTTTATCCAATATCCATTAAAAAGGTTTCCTCTACAAAGTCAATTTAGTTTTACATTTTACATGGATCTGTTAAACAGTGAACAAATTATAGCTTGATCTACTGAGGTCTTTAAACACCGGACAGAAAAGTGAGTTGTAAAGTCAATGTTCAAGAGAGAACCAGTTAAAATAATCTTCCTTGCCATTTTAAGAATTGCACACTTGATAAATGACAATTTATTCAACTGAAGTGCACCTTTCGACCAGAACAAGGACCGTTTTGCTCACCAGTGCCCAGAAGGAAAGACAGCAGATGAATTCTGCTGCATAGGACTTAGGTGAGAGCATCTTGATGGCAAGCCTACCTTGGCATGCTGATGGACACATGGGCGGCACGGTGGCTCAGTGGTTAGCACTGCTGCCTCACAGCGCCAGAGACCCGGGTTCAATTCTCGCCTCAGGCAACTGACTGTGTGGAGTTTGCACATTCTCCCCGTGTCTGCTTGGGTTTCCTCCGGTTTCCTCCCACAGTCCAAAGATGTGCAGGTCAGGTGAATTGGCCATGTTAAATTGCCCGTGGTGTTAGGTAAGGGGTAAATGTTGGGGTATGGGTGGGTTGCGCTTCGGCGGGTCAGTGTGGACTTGTTGGGCCGAAGGGCCTGTTTCCACACTGTAATGTAAAAATGACACACACACACACACACAAAGAGATGCTGGGGCCATTGGCTCTTCAACCAAGTACTATGGCATCAAACAGTTTTAACAGTGCTGTCTCAAAGGCTTCCAGCCTTCCTGGGTGCCAGTTTGAACAGAAGCAGCTGCTGGGCATGTCCCAGCCTTAACTTCACATCTTTTGGCCTGAAATAACACATCCTTAAAAAAATAGGACATGTTTTGTAATGATGCCCCTGCATGCCATTCAAGTACACAAATGTAAAAGGCTGGTCACTTTAGCATTAAGAAGTTACCACGGTCTGATTAGTAAGTTTGCGAATGACACCAAAATTGGCACAGTTGCAGATACTGAGGAGGATTGTCAAATGATACAGTGGGATTAAAGTGCAGATTTGGCCAGAGAAATGGCAGATGGAGTTTAATCTGGACAAACGGAAGATCAAATTCAGGTGCGAATTATACAAGAAATGGCAGAACCCTTTAAAGCGTTGACACACAGAGAGATCGGAGTGTTCAAGTTCACAGAATCCGGGGAGTGGCAACACAGGTGGATAGGCTAGTTAAGGCGGCATACAGTATGCTGTTCTTCATTGGCTGAGGCATAGAATATAAAAGTTGGCAAGCTCTGTTACAATTATATAAAACTCGAGTTAAGCCACATTTGGAATACTGCATGCAGTTCTGGTCACCACAATTCCAGAAGGACATGGATGCTTTGGAGGGTGTGCACAGATTTACCAGGATGTTGCCAGGTCTGGAGGGTTTTAGTTATGAGGTGAGGTTGGATAAACTTGGGTTGTTTTCACTGAAAAGATGCAGACTGAGGGGTGACCGGATAGCGGTCTACAAAATTATGAGATGCATAGATAGGGTGGGCAGTCAGGGGCTTCCCCCCCCCCACCTCAGGGAAACGGTCAACTACAAGAGGGAACAGGTTCAAGGTGAGAGGGAGAAAGTTTGGGAGAGAAGTGTGGGAAAGATTTTCCACCCAGAGAGTGGTGGGTGCGGGAACACACTGCCAGTGGACAGGGTGGAAGCAAGCACATTAGCAACTTTTAAGGCATGTCTTGATAGACATATGAACAGGAGGCAAACAGAGGGGTAGAACCCACACTTGGGCAAGAAGTAGCATGTCAAAATAAGGATTAGTAAATCAGCGCAGGCTTGGTGGGCTGAAGGGCTTGTTCATGTGCTGAGGGTGTTTATGTTTAAATTATTGAATTGTATTATTAAATTGTATTAAATTTATTAAGTTCACCACCTAAACCAAATCTACCAGCTACCTTTGACGTACCCGCATGGCATTGTGTAAAGTCGTAGCAAAATACTCAGGAACGCTTCTTATACACTTCACTGAAACAGAACACAAATATCATCATTTTATACATATATCCCATCTATGGCTCCAAAGGCAGCATTCACAGAACAAATTAGTACGCCATGTTTCAATTAATATTACAAAACATTTGAAAATGATTTGCAAGTCAATCAACCACTAGTTCAGGCGACTGGCATAGATGCATTTAAGGAAAAGTCAATAAACAAATGAGGGAAAAAGAAATAGAATAGGTTGATGGGTTAGAAAGGTAAAAGTTTTGAGGGGAGCATAATTACTACAAATCTTCCAGCTGGGCTGAAGGGCATAGTAGCATACTGTAAACACTATATAATATCATGTCACAAAACACTATCTTGCTTCTTACCAACTGCTAGTAATGCAGTCCTCAGATTTCCAGACGTCTCAGAAGAAACGCTTTCTTCAATCTGATAGCCTGAGATTCTCATGTACTCAGAAAAAACTGTAAAAGAGTTCATATTAAATATTATTTCCAAACATTACTGAATATTGTGTTCCTTTCTATCAGTGGGCATAGATATTTCAAATCTGAAATTCAAGTCATGTATTTCTATACAATCAAATAAAAGTTCTACATTCTTCAGCATCTCACACGACCAGAGATTCTTGTGAAGAATATGGTTACTGATTTCTCAACAAGTAACGTTAACATGTGCTTTTAGTATCCTCACAAGGATCACTCTTTTATACGTGAGGAACAGACATGGAGCACTGGACGGATGTAGAAGCTGATCATAACCTGGTGGGCTGGGTTGTAAACGCTCCTTCCGTAGGACAGGAAGGTGTGTGGCATCCGATGTGGAAAGGAACTCCCATCCCTACCTTCCTGACTATTGGCCCAAGCTGGGTGACCATCCTTTGCCCCTAAACTTCTCCCATCATCCTCAACATAAAAGGTCAGGCTGCTACGGCCTCTTAACACAAGGGAGGGCTGATAGGATACCTCCTGGGAAATTTTACAGGCAATCCCCATTCCCACCTGCAAACCTGCCAGCTGGGGGGCCATGAAATCCTGCCCCTGGAGTGGGACTTACACCATGATTTCTGCTGCAGAGACAGGAGAGTTACGAAGCGATCCACAGGATCGCCTAGTACTATTTCTACACAGTCTTAAGGCAGCTACAACAACAGCTTCCTCAGGTCCTTAGAAGTCTCCACTATTTAGCAAACAAACTCACAGAAATTTATATCTGGACAGGACAACCCAGCGTACCTTCTTACAGACCCCTGCAACAGCTTACCCAACCTGACCCACCTCCATTTGTCTGAAAGACACATACACACACAGTTACGACCCGGATCACCAGCTCCTTGTCTCTTTCCCAGTGCTCCAAGCCCAATTATTCTACACCTGTCCAACAAACTGACTTCCGGGTAGGGAACCTGTTGGTGATGCCACTGCCTGCTGTGCAATTGAAATTCCCTGTATTGTGAGAACTTGCAACTGCAGGACTTCCTTTATATTCCTGGTGGCACACTCACTTGGTCCCAACCTACAGTGGATGAAGAAATTAACAATCTCCCCAAGTCATTCACTAACTTCATTGACAACTGAGGAGTTGGGGAGTGATGCGATAATACGATGGATAGCACTCCTCTCCTCCCACCGAACATGTGAACTTCAGACAAAATGAAGTTTCAGCCAACTTTCAGTCAGACCTTAAAAATGAAGATTATTACTGTTTTGCATAATATTAGGACAGTTATTTGGCAAGGCATTGGTTTTAAATGTGCCGATATAAAAATAGTCTTGGCTTCAAAAGTGGCCTGTAGGCAGTGAACATTTTAGGATGTCCTACTAGAAAAGGCAAAACTAAAATTGAAAACCATGTGAAAACAAGGAGTTTGAGAATTAATGTTAAACAAAGACCTAATCCCAGAAGTGAAAAGTGAAAGAAGTGCATGAATCCTGGATCAAGTGAAAAGGTTCAGGCACTTTGAGCAGATATCACAGATGATGAGGTGTGATTGTGACTTGAAGAAGAATTGACATAGCTAGGACCAACTTTGTCTGAATTGAAGGGTGTCTTAACATCAAAGAAACTGAACTTAAATCTTAGGATAAGGATACAGAGATATTTACATTTTATTACGCATTTAAATGCTTCAGAAACATAACAAATAAAGGAAATATGGATAAGCTGACTGTATTAGAGATGTGGACCTGTTCAAGAATGTTCTACTGATTTACACGGAGAGAAATGCTTATGAAGAAGTGTTGACAATAGCTGGAGAAGGAAGAGAGGACGTCAGTGTTATCAAGGAGAACACCTTGGTCACAGTAGACAGTTAACGGAGAAGATCAAAGGAAAATATTGGAGAAGGAAGCAGAGGAGAAAACAGATGACGGATGATTTTGTGGAATGTGTAAGGGCAGCGTGGGACAGACAGAAATGGAGATCCATGCTATTTAACACTCTGGGAAAATTATGACAATTGATGAACTACAAATGCAAGCTTTCTACTGTTTAACACCTCCCAGTTAATGTGATTGGGACCTTGGCTCTCAATTTTAAAAATGTTCCATTCACAGTATACCAAGTAATCAGATGTTTAACGCATACCCATTGCGACTTAGGTCAAAGTCAGAAGGAGGAAACGATGACGGAGAAAGAAAGCAGAAGAATACTAGTATCTCCAGCTTTTAGTCATTGCAAACATTAATGTTTGAAATTAATTGCATTATTCCCAAAATATTCTTTTAAAAGGTTACAGTTTAAAGTATTTGACCAATACTACAACATTTAAATCATAATTATAATTTATTGCCAGTAATGAACGTGAAACCAGCACAGCTCACCTTGCCGAAGGTGAGCAAAACTCTTGGTCCCAATGATCGTGAGGAATGTTGACTCATCAGTGCCGCATTTCAATTCTCCAGCTTGAAACAGTTCCTGTTGTATAAAGATGTTACTCATTCAGCTCTAGAAGAAGTAATGCAGTGCAATACAATCCCACATACTGACTTTCTCTGTATTCCAGTCCACTTCATGTCCAACTTTTCAAAGTTCTTATAGATTTTGCTTCCACATATTTTTCTCAGGTTGTGCTTTAGTCAGGTTAATAAACTGTGCAAAGAAATTCAGACCTATTTTGTTTTGCTCATCGTTTTATGTCTTGTTACTGACCTATTTGCCAGAGGAAATAATTTCTCCCGATTTGTTTTATCAAAATCCTCATCATTTGGAGTACTTCCATTAGGTACAAGGCTCCCACCAAAATGCACAGCCGCATAGAGGGTCTGTGCATGTTTGCAGACACATAGACTTGCACTTTTGGGAAGAGGTCACGGGGGGTGTCCATGCAATGGCACGAAAAATTTTAAAAAAAGGTAATGTTGATTGAAGGGTAACTTAAGTAAGGAGAACAATTCCAGTTCCTCCAATATTTCCATATTTACATGATACAGTAGTACCAAATTGGAGTGGTGAAGGCTGGCATAGTCAATATTGAAGAGGACTGCAACAAATTATAGGAGGATGTTAACAAATTTGCAGGACTGTCAAAGAATTTGTAAGTTTAACACAGATAAACTGTGAGTGAGTACATTTTTGAGGAAGAATCAGGTGGTCACTTGGATAGAGGATCAAATTGATCCTGGAGCACAATATTTCAATCACTGAAAGATGCGCCTCGAATTAGAAAAACCAAGCAATAGTATAGAATTGAAAAGAGTTGAAGTTATGCTAAATTAGCATTAAACACTGACCAGACCACACTTCAGAGTACTGCATGCAGTCTGGCCCCGAAGAACCTATAGAGGCACTAGAGACTGTTCAGAGAAGATTTACAAAGATCAATCCAAAAAATGTGGCAGTTTTCAAATCAGGAGAGGAAGGAGGGCTTCTCCTGATATATGGCAAAGGGATGATCCGATAGATATTTTTAAGATTTTGCAAGAATTTGATGCATGGATACAGAGAGATATTGCTAGTAGATATCAATATACAACATTAATGAAGAAATCCAATTGGGGCAATTCAGAAAAAAAAACATCTTTACACAAGGAATGGTGAGAGAATGTGGAACTCATTACCAACGGATGTGATTAAAGGATTGGTTTAGATGCATTCAAGGCAGGCTAGTCAAGCATTTAAGGGAGAAGGGAACAGAGGGTTATAATGAGAGGTTTCGATGAGGAAAGTTCAAGGGAGGAGGTTCAATCAGAACGTCAACACTACCAGCATGGACTAGTTGAGCCAAATGGCCTGTTCCTGCACCATACATTTTGCAAAATTCAAACACCAAGTATCATTTTGATTTCATCAACCTTCTCCAACTTCAAACAAAAACTCAACTGGAATACTCAACTGCACAATCCACATTTTATAAATCCATGCTGATTCTTTTAATTAGCTCAAACCTCTCCAAATGCTTGCTGATGGTTTCTAAAATCTTACCTAACACTGACATTAGATCTTACTTCAGAAAGACTATCTCATTTGCCACTCTTAAATCCTGTGCCACCTCTCCATATTTAGAACAGATTGGAAAATTATGGCAAGTCCTTCTATATAAGCTCCACTAATTCCAACAGCAAGCGGGGATGCAACCCCTCCAGATCAGGTGACTTATCCACTTTAAGTACAGATAGCCTTTCATATACATCTTTCTTTTGAATTTTCACTTTAGCCATTACATCTACCCTCACCATTTCCATCAATACCTTGTCAACATCCTCTGTTTTAGCAATCACTAGTACAAGGTACTTACTAACTATTCTAGCCCTGTTCTGCACCTACAAGCATACAGTCGCTGATTGGCCCCACTCCACTTCTCACTGCCAGAAGCTTCTGTTTTATACTAATGATTTTCACAACCTTTTCACTTCCTTCTCAGTTTATTACATTTGACCTAATTCTCACGCAAAGAATTCATTTACTGTGCATCATTCACCCTCTGTTTTTGGGTTCACCATATTCCCTATCTCCCTCATCGTTCAAGACAGCCTGGCTTTGGTACACACCTGACCATTCTACTTTTTTGGAATGAACTCAGCCCGTATCCAAAACAAGGCATTCGCAAAGGTCACCCATTGCTCCACTGTAGCTTTTTCCTGTCAAACATTTGCTCCATTTAACCCAAATTAAAACTCTTCTCATCCCATTAAAATTCTGTCTCTCCCAATTTTGAATCTTTCCTTCATATTGTTCCTTATTCTCCTCCATTACTTAGTTACACCTTTTGACACAATAGTGTCTTGCCCAAGTGTTACCCAAGCATGAAATAAAGTTCGTATAGTACAGGTACACAATCCTTTATCCGAAATCCTAAAAGCTCTAAAATCTGAAGCTGTTGCGTGAAGATTTTTTCTCCATATCAAGGTTGTTTGGTGTGCAAACATTTAACTCCTCACCCACTCGATGCATGTCACTCAGATGTGACATGATGGCATGGCCCAGCATTGGCAAGCCTCAATTCTGTCTCAGCACTCACAGTACTCACAGGTGCGTCTGCTGTTCAGTAAGATTTTTATTTCACCGTTAAACTGTCACTTATTCAGAAATCTGAAAAATTCCGAATTCCGGAAACTAGCTGGCCCCGAGGGTTTTGGATAAAGGATTGTGTACCTGTAACAAAAATGCCTCAAAATCACTTGAAAAATGTGGAAGAGTGAAGAACTTTTTTAGTTGTTTAAAGAGAGTTTAAAGGGAGTTATTTAAAGAGAAATTGTAATTTTTAAAAAATGCAAACATAAATGCTTTAACTGACCTGTGCATCTTTTTTAACTGATGCATCATCGTATACCGTACTCTCATCTCTGTTGGCCTGAAAAAAAGAGAAAGAAATTTCACCTTTTATAAATGAAGACTCTCATAGTTGATCATCAACTGAAATCTGTTGCTACAAGTTACTGATTATTTAATTATCACTCATGGTAACTGAAACAGTAGCACAGAATGGCAGAAGTTACAAATTGCTGGCAATTGATTATTACACAACATCTTCAATCTCACATCTGAGATCTCACTAACATTGCTTCTCTCTCTAAGAATTTGTTTCATTTACCAAACGAAAGAAACACAGCAAATAACAAAAAGGAAAAAGTGAATTATAGCCAAACTTTATGGGTGGCACGGTGTCACAGTGATGCACGCTGCCTCACAGCACCAGAGACCCGGGTTCAATTCCCGCCTCAGGCAACTGTCGGTGTGGAGTTTGCCCATTCTCCCCGTGTCTGCGTGGGTTTCCTCCGGGTGCTCCGGTTTCCTCCCACAGTCCAAAAATGTGCGGGTTAGGTGAATTGGCTATGCTAAGTTGCCCGTAGTGTTAGGTGAAGGGGAAAATGTAGGGGAATGGGTCTGGGTGGGTTCTGCTTCGGCGGGTTGGTGTGGACTTGTTGGGCCGAAGGGCCTGTTTCCACACTAAGTAATCTAATCTATATAGATAGAAACAGACTGAAAGAGAAATAAAGAGTAGGGGGACAGTATGTGTGAGAGAGAGAGAGAGCAGATAGAGAGAGAAAACAAAAGAAAAACAATGAGGAGAAAAGAAAAAGGCACTGCAACCCAGGATTGCTCGCGTATCATTAACCAGTACATGAAGTGAACGGCATACAGAACAACCTCAGTTATCCAACCATCAATTATCCGAATTTCCGATTATCCAAACAAGATCTCAAGGTCCTGTAAAAATGTTATCCAAACAATCAGTTATCCGAAGAAAATATTCCCTGCCCGTCTCATTCAGATAATTGAGGTTGTTCTATAGTAGGTGTGAGAAATGACCAAATATTCCTCCTTAAACATCATGTGTCAAAATTTACTTTTGAAGAAATCTTTATAATTTGCTCTTCAAAAGTTGAATTCAAAACCATTTACACTGTAAAAATTGTCTCTGATACTAACACGAGAATGGATAGCAGAACATTTAGAAACCTTCTCGAACAATTAGCTAGCTACCTCAGTGAAATTACATGGGTCAACGTGCTTTCTTTCTGCATTTAGCAAAAGTGAACATACACATCAGGTTAACTGAGGTGCAGAATCAATGTACAAATTTAAGATGATGTTTCAGAATACTCAGAAGGGACACATTTCAACAAGTAGAAAGGGATTAACATACCATCCCTGGCTAAATAGAAAGGTTAAAGATAGCATCAAACTAAACAAGAAAGTATTAATTGTGCAATGACAGGTAGTACATCAAAAAGTTGAACAGAATACAAAAAAAAGCAAGGAGTGACCAATAAAATGTAATGAAAAAGGACCATTTAGATTATGAAAGAAAACCTGCCAGAAATATGAAGAGAGAGTAAGCATTTGTTAAATCTTCTTTCCATATTTATAGAAAGTGAGTGTTAGCCTTATAGAAAGTGAAAACTCGAAAATCAGTGGAAAATATAGAAATGAAGGTTTCCTGCCCGAAACATCGATTTTCCTGCACATCGGATGCTGCCTGTGTGCTTTTCCAGCACCACTCTAATCCAGACACAGATGAATTGATCATGTCTTTTGCAATAGACGATTCAAATAACATTCCAGAAGCAGTGATAAATCAGGAAATGGAAGGGAGGAATTTGAAAAGAAAAACCGCAATTATCACAACAGAAGTGATACTAAGTAAAACTGTTGGAGCCAAGGGCTGAAAAATACCCAAATTAATGTTATTCCTTTATTCCGAAAGCAGGAAACTATAGGCCAGTTGGCTTAACTTCCAACATCTTCCCTATGATAGATATTATTACTAAAGAAGTTACAACTAGAGACGTGTAGATAAGTCAAAGAGATTCAAAGTCAATATGCTTTTAGAAAAGGAAAATCAATCACCAATTTATTGGTGTTCTTTGAGGGAACACATTCTGTGGAAAAAGAGGAGCCAATGGATGAACTGAAAGAAGATTTCCAGAAGGCATTTGGGAAGGTGACAGATGTAACTGGTGGGGAAGTATATTAACATAGATAGAAGATTGGTCGGCTCATATGAAGCTGACAGAAGGTATAAATGGCATTGGAATAGGCCTTTGAATGAATGCAGTTACTGCTGGACACTGAGCACCAACAGAAGCTGCATCTTTGAAATTTTCAACCCTTGAAGGGTGCAGAGGCGAGGTCATTGAGTATATTCAAGACCAAGAAGGATAGATATATTGATATTTGGACATCATTGTAAATGGAGATCAGGGGGAAAAAAGTTATTTTAAGATCAAAGATCAGTCATGATCTAATTGAGTGGTAGAGCAGAGACAAGGGAGTTCTATGGCCTCCTCTAGCTCCTATTTCTTAGCTTCTTAATTCATTTATCCTTAAAATAGCTCACTGTGATCTTTTGAACATATCAGAGCTCCCGACATTCTTCAGTTCTGCATCCCTTTCCAAAGGGTGACACCTTTAGCAATGCAGCATTCCCTCCGTACTGCATTGGAACATCACCTGTTCACATTTCTGAATGAGATTTGGTCCACGCAGCCGACTGATCCACTAGAGAGAATGGTACTGAAGCAAAACTAATATCCAAGTTTCCCCATATCCCCAATCTCAATAATCGCCAGGCTGCTGGAGCCCAGAGCTGATAACAAGAGTTTCATTATACTAAAATAATCCCAAAGCATCTCATCAATACAATCTTACACATCAGATTTCTGAATGCCAGAGTACTTTAATAAAGCCCACAATTTCACAAGTAGAACCCTATCTGACAGTGGTAATAATAAACTATTCCTCCACATCCTTTCTGACCTGTCTGAAGGCCAGCTTCATCCAGCTGCCCACAGCATCCTTCGCCAACACACCTCCTCTGTTACCCAGCTGGCTACTTATCAGCTCCTGAGTTGTTAATTCTGTTAATTCTGTAGATCCTAAGGATCTATCTCTGTAACTCTCCAAATTCTGAACTGAATGCTGCCCCTTGACAACATCTAAAATCATATCCTCATTTTCCAAATGTACCACCAATGACACCACTACCCCAACACCACCTCTATTACCCTCTTCACACACTCTGATTAATCACACAAGTTATCCAATACCCAAACATGGGATGAGGTAGTGTCTCCAATTATGTACTAGGGCAAGGTCAAATCTACTGTCTCCAATTCCTACACAAAATCTGTTCCCAAACTATGAACACCCCGCCTCTCTCTGGCCACTGAGTTAGGTTCTTCCCAGTTTTAATGTCCTTTTATCCCAAAGCTGATCTGCAGGAGATAATTCCAACTTTGTCCAACTCTGCCTCAGTTCACTTCCCATCAAAACCCTTATTCATGTCATGAGTTACCCTAGACTGCTGACAGGACCACATTTTCCTGGCCAGTAGATCTCCCCAAAACCTACAGTAGTCACCATGCCTGTAGCGATCTCGATCCTTATCTTTGTAATGCTCTCCTTAAACAACCTCATCTAACTAGCCCTCTTTCTTCCCTCAAGACATGCCCGGTTATTTTGCGAGATTTTTTTCACCCACCTTAATATTGTTGTGGTTCTGTTCGCCGAGCTGGAAGTTTTTGTTGCAAACGTTTCGTCCCCTGGCTAGGCGACATCATCAGTGCTTGGGAGCCTCCTGCGAAGCGCTTCTTTGATGTTTCCTCCGGTGTTTATAGTGGTCTGTCCCTGCCGCTTCCGGTTGTCAGTTTCAGCTGTCCGCTGTAGTGGTTGGTATATTGGGTCCAGGTCGATGTGTTTGTTGATGGAGTTTGTGGATGAATGCCATGCCTCTAGGAATTCCCTAGCTGTTCTCTGTCTGGCTTGCCCT
>NC_057741.1:3464886-3478759 GCF_004010195.1 Chiloscyllium plagiosum
ATCTGGGGGTGTTGTTGCTTTCCGGTTTCATTCTTTGTAGGTCAGCTCTGGTTATCTGTCCGTTTTTTTGTAGATTCCTTAGTGTGTTATTTATCCTATTGGTGAGCTGTGGGGTGGGGTCAAACTCCCTCTGGACCCAATATACCAACCACTACAGCGGACAGCTGAAACTGACAACCGGAAGCGGGAGGGACAGACCACTATAAACACCGGAGGAAACATCAAAGAAGTGCTTCGCAGGAGGCTCCCAAGCACTGATGATGTCGCCTAGCCAGGGGACGAAATGTTTGCAACAAAAACTTCCAGCTCGGCGAACAGAACCACAACAACGAGCACCCGAGCTACAAATCTTCGCACAAACTTCGAACCCACCTTAATATCTCCAGTTGCTATTGTTTGGTGGCGCTTCTATGAAATGTTAAGTTATTTTACTGCATTTAGAGTATTATTAAATGCAAGTTGCTTCACAGATTAAAACAATGGGGAAGCTACTTACATAAATATTCCTCAAAACATTTGCAATAATTTTGGTGGTTTGCACTTTAATTAAGAAATTAGTTTTACCTGGAGAAGAATCACCAAAATCCTTTGGAAATGACCAGAAGTGTCACTAACAATACTTTCTTCCAAATCTTTGCCATATTCTGAAAGAGTTATAAATGAGTTTGTCAGCTGATAATTGCAGTGTTCAGTTCTATTTACAATTCCTCAGATAATAAAGCTGCCTGTGCCCGCACACAGTCAGACCTGGGCAACACTCTGACTTAGGCTGATGTATGGTACAAATGTTACTTGCCATTCAATGACCATTTCTGGTGAAAGAGAAACTCTTCCTTTTGACTTAAGGTCATCGTCCATCAGCAAAGTCACTACACCACAGTCACAGTCATAAACATAACTGGAATAATCACAAATACTATGGTCACCAGAACACTTCGGATACTGGGAATGCTGCAGTGATACATCATCCAATTTCCCAAAGCCGACAAGGCATAACTCAGTCTGATAGCATTCCCTCCATTTACGAGATGCGAGCAGTTCTAAAACCAAAGAACATAGTCAACTACAAGACATTGGTAAGGGCACATTTGGAGTGAGTGTTCTGGTCACCATACTATAGACAGGATACTATTAAACTAGAAAGAATACAAAGAAGATTTACTCGAATGCTTTGGACTGGAAAGTTCGAGTTATAAGGCGAGGCTGCATATGCTGGGACCCTCTTCCCCTGGACAGTGAGCAATATAATAGAATAGAATAGAATCCCTACAGTGTGGAAACAGGCCCTTCAGCCCAACAAGTCCACACCGACCCTCCGAAGAGTAACCCACCCAGGCCCATTCCCGAACCTATTACTCTACATTTACCCCTGACTAATGCACCTAATCTACACAATCACTGAACACTGTGGGCAATTTAACAGTGCCAATTCACCTGACTTACACATCTTTTGGATTGTGGGAGGAAACCAGAGCTCCCGGAGGAAACCCACGAAAAGCATGGGGAGAATGTGCAAACTCTGATCTTATAGGAGTCTGTAAAATCATGACAGGCATAGAGAAGGTAAGGGGTGTAGGTCTGCTCGCTGAGCTGAAGGTTTGATATGCAGATGTTTCATTACCTGGCTAGGTAACATCATCAGTGGCGACCTCCAAGTGAAGCGAAGCTGTTGTCTCCTGCTTTCTATTTATGTCTTTCTCCTGGATGGGGTTCCTGGAGTTTGTGGTGATGTCATTTCCTGTTCGTTTTCTGAGGGGTTGATAGATGGTATCTAGATCTGTGTGTATGTGTTTATGGCGTTGTGGTTGGAGTGCCAGGCCCCTAGGAATTCTCTGGCATATCTTTGCTTAGCCTGTCCCAGGATAGATGTGTTGTCCCAGTCAGAATGGTGGTTTCTTTCCTCCGTGTGTAGGGCTACGAGGGAGAGAGGGTCGTGTCTTTTTGTGGCGAGCTGGTGTTCGTGTATCCCCTGGTGGCTGACTTTCTTCCTGTTTGTCCTACGTAGTGTTTGTGGCAGTCCTTGCATTCGACTGGGACAACACATCTATCCTGGGACAGGCTAAGCAAAGACATGCCAGAGAATTCCTAGAGGCCTGGCACTCCAACCACAACGCCATAAACACATACACACAGATCTAGATACCCTCAGAAAATGAACAGGAAATGACATCACCACAAACCCCAGGAACCCCATCCAGGACAAACATATAAATAGAAAGCAGGAGACAACAGCTTCGCTTCACTTGGAGGTTGCCACTGATGATCTTACCTAGCCAGGTAAAGAAACATCTGGATATCAAACCTACAGCTCAGCGAGCAAACCTACACCCTAAGCCTCAAGCTGAGCTACAAACCTTCACAAACCTTGCAAAAATAGAGAAGGTAAATAGCCAACTGCTTTTCCCCATGGTAAGGGAGTCTAAGACTATAGGGCATAGGTTTAAGGTGAGAGAGGAGAGACACAAAAGGGTCCAGAGGGACATAGAGGCTGGTCAGTGTCTGGAACAGATTGCCCTTGGTAAACAGTGGAGGGAACTACAACTGCATCATTTCAGAAACATTTGGACAAGTACATGGATGGGATAGATGTGGATATGGACCAAATGCAGGCAAATGGGACTACATTTACTGTGGAAATTGGGAGGCATGGACACATTGGCTCAAAAGACCTGTTTCTATGCTGTAAACCTCTATGGCTCGAGGTCAACACATAGCTACCTCACCGATCATGGCCTTCAATACCATCGTACCATGGTGCATTGTGTACCGTCTACAAGATGAAATACAGTAACGCACCAGAGCTCTTTCAACATCGGCACCTTCTAAATTTCTGGCCTCTGCTGCTGTGAAGGACAAGGGCAATACACACATGACAATACCATCACTTCAAGACACATCACATCCCAAGCCGGAATTATATCCTTCTTTCTTTTACCTTTACTGGTTCAAAACCTTTGAAATTCCAACCCTACAGCGTGGGAACACCTACACCGCAGAGAATGCAGGGGTTCAAGTAGGCAGGTCTCCACTACCTCCTCAACCGAAAACAGAGGTGGGCAATGATGCCCACATTCCAAGATTGAGTGAAAAAAAATACAAATTTGGGGCACATTTTAAAACCAGCTATGGAAGTTTTAGAGTCATAGATCTGTACAGTATGGAAACAGACCAACTCGTCCATGCTAACCAATATCCTAAATTAATCTAGTCCCATTTGCTAGCATTTGGCCCAACTCTCTCTAAACCCTTTCTATTCTTATACCCATCCGATGCCTTTTAAATGCTGGCATTCTAGCAGCCTGCATCACCACCTGGCAGCTTGTTCGACACATGCACCACCCTCTTTGTGAAAAAGGTGCTCCTTAGGTCCTTTTTAAGTCTTTCCCTCTCACCTTAAACCTATGACCCTCTAGTTTTGGACTCCCCTACTCTGGGGAAAAGATCTTAGCTATTCACCCTATCCATGGCCCTCATGATTTTATAAACCTCTATAAAGGCCCCCTTTAGCCTCTAGGGAAAACAGCCCCAGCCTGTTCAGCCTCTCCCGACAGCTCAAGCCCTTCAACCCTGGCAACATCCTTGTAAATCTTTTCTGAAAACTTTCAAGTTTCACAACATCCTTTTGAAAGCAGGGGACTAGAACTGCATGCAGTATTACTAAAGTGGTCTAAATAACTTCCTGTACAGCCGCAACATGACCTCCTATATCAATGCACTGACCAATAGAGGCAAGTGTACAAAATGCCTTCTTCACTACCCTGTCTACATGTGACTCTACCGTCAAGGAACTATGAACATGCACCCTAAGGTCTCTTTATTTGGCAAACTCCCAGGACTCCACCAATAAGTGTATAAGTCCTGGCCTGATTTGCCTTACCAAAATGCAGCACCTCACATTTATCTAAATTAAACTCCATCTATCACTCCTTGCCCTATCTGATCAAGGTCCTGTTGTACTCGGAGATAATCTTCTTGGCTGTCCATTACACCCCCAAATTTGGTCTCATCTACAAACTTATTAACCATACCTCCTATATTCACATCTAAATCACTTATATAAATGAGAGAAAGCAATAGCACAGGCCTCCAATCCAATAAACAACCCTCCATCACCACCCTCAATCTTTGAGCCAGTTCTGTATCCAAATGGCTAGTTCTCCCTATATTCCACGTGATCTAACCTTCCAAACCAGTCTACCATGAGGAACCTTGTCAAATGCCTTACTGAAGTCCATATAGATCACGTCCATTGCTCTACCTTCATCAATTGAGTTAATAGCCCTTGATGCTTACACCAAAAAAAAAGTTGAGATCTGAATAATAATCCTTAATCCTCAAAGCACAAACCACATTTTGGCTTTTGCCACAGACATTACAAGGAATCACCAAAATAATCATTTTACCAGGCTGTTCCTAGCTGGTTCTAATGGAAGATCACAGACTTGAAATGTTGGATTGTATTTTACACACCAAGTGGGAGATCCCAGTGATAATCAGAAACCCGGGGTGAACCTGCAACAGCAGTTTCAGGGATCACCCCAACCACATTTTCCTCTGGATTAAGCAACTAATTGGACAAAAAGGACGGCCGTGACAACAACAAAAGACGTGTATCTGTCCGGGAAGAGCTGCTGGCCAATTGGAAGATCTGTGGCTCAGCGCTGCCACCATGCTTTTCAGATTGCCTCACCCACATTAACTGCCCATTTAAGGTCCTCCATGGGAGACTGGGTGAGATATTAGAGGGTTAATTTGTTCTGCTGACCTGCAGGAAATTGGATGGCCTGAGGTCGTGGTCTCTGTCTTACAAGTAGAATGTAAGGAATTTACATTCCCATCCATTGCTATTCAGCCATTTGCATGGCCATTTCCTAGCTATTCAGAGTAAAGGAATTACATTATCGTCCCCTAATCAGAAATCAAGAAGAATAT
Organism: Chiloscyllium plagiosum; assembly: GCF_004010195.1. NCBI lineage: Eukaryota > Metazoa > Chordata > Chondrichthyes > Orectolobiformes > Hemiscylliidae > Chiloscyllium > Chiloscyllium plagiosum. The sequence continues at coordinate 3,469,819 of NC_057741.1, forward strand.
TGCAATTTAAATTCTAATTACTTACTGCAGTTAAATAAAATATTCACAACAGATTTAACCATTAAGGGATGATTTACATTACACTGTTTCTGGAAACAATGTAATCACTGCATTGTGTCTTGAGTGGCATGTGACTGTCGGTGGTGGGGGGGGGGGTGACTGTGGGTTGTTGTGTGGGCATCACTGACTGTGATGTAAAAGTTTTGTATAAAGGAAGGCCTGTTCCTTTGTTCAGAGAGATCTTTGACACAGCTCCACAAGCATTGCAAAGAGTATTAGGGGTTCCTCCACAGCTTGTACTTGCTTAATAAAACTTGCTTCTTCACAGAAGTTGCAGTTGTATCAAGTGTGCAAGAATTTCAAGAAAAAGAACCTAGCATTGGGAGGGAAGCAGCATGTGCCCTAAAACTTCAGACTTAATTGGGTCAGAGGCAGGAAAACAGCAGCACCTCCCACTCAATTAAATGCCCCAATTTCCAAACCAGTCACAGACGAGGGCATTAAATTCCATTGTGTTGCTGATACCGCAGGACCAGGAAGTGTGTTGGTGATGCCATTGTTATTGCAGCCTGTGGTCTGACTTGCTCCTGGAGATCTGATCACAAGACATGATCACAAGACTGTGGTGCTGAATCACATGACTTTTGAGCATGTAATTTACCCATTACCAAGATGATTACATTTTCCAACTGGATGATGCAGACTAACTGAGCCCCCACCCCCAAAAAGAGTTCCCTTTTTATTTTAGTGAAATAAACTGAATTTATAGAAAGGAACTCAAAATGATGTTACTACAATTAGATTTGACTGATTCATCACTGCATGCAATTTCTAACAAAACTTTACATGAAGCTTTCTGACCTTTTTTTTTAAAAAAAAAGAAACAAGATACAAGTTATAAAAATAATGCAAACTCAGATCTCAATGGGCAATAAACACTGGCCAACTAGTGATGCCCACATCTCACAAATGGATTAAAAAGCAAAGCACTGTGGTAGGATGAATCAAAAAGCAGATAATTATTTCAATGGAGAGACACGCCAAAAGACTGTAACACAGAGGGGTCTGAGTGGTTATGTGCACAAAACACAAACTATTAGCATCATGTTCCTAACAGGTAATAAAGGTGACAAATGGAATCTCTGTTTTTATTGCTTGGATGCTGGGAGTTTGAAAATAGGGAAGTCTTGTTACAACTGTACAGGGTGTTGTTGGGAAGGCCACACTGGGACTACTGTGAGCAGCGTTGGCCCCTGTATTTGAGAAGGGACATGCTGGAAGCAGTTCAAAAAAGATTCACCTGGCCAATGAATGAGGGGTGGTCTTTTTGAAGAATACAATATTCTGAGGGGAAATCACGGTCGGACTCAAAATATTAACTGTGTTTCCTCTCTCCACAGATGCTGCCAGGCCTGCTGAGTTTCTCCAGCAATTCCTGTTTTTATTTAAAGATTCCAATGGGGCTTGACAGGTTAGACATCAAGATGTTTCCAGTAATGGTGTATCACAACCTATGGGACAGAGTTACAGAGTTCAGGGGGCACTCTTAAAATGGAGACTCAAATGAACTTATTCACCCAGACTGAAGTGAATGGCCTAAAATGTTGTGGAGATAGATTACTGAGGAGTAAAGAGGAGATAGATTTTTGGAGTATCAGAATTGAGGGCTATAATGAGCTGACAGTAAAGAGGAATCGAGGTCAGGGGCAAAATTAAGCATTATTTTGTTGAATGGAAGGGGCAGGCCCATTCCTATTCTTACATAAATGTTTCTCTAGTCTGGATCGTGCAAACAGAAGCAATCAGAATTTTAAAAAGAGCTTGCAACTTGGCTAACATGATCCTAGAATTATAAATCATTAACCCCAGAACGAACGTGTCGGCCAATCAAATGCTTCCACACCTGCTTTACCAATCATCGTTGTTAAACAGTAAATTAGGTACAAAATGGACTACAATCATTACCTTCCTTATATGCTTTGATGATTGCTCTAAGTTCCTGGTTGGTTCTTGAGGCAAGAATTTCGATCAAACACTTTTCATCAGTTCCTGCACCCTGCAGAAGATACAACAAAAACCAACAAGTTGGATCAACCATAAGTTGGCAGAGCTACGCCGCCATAGTGTCTAGTGACTTCCATGGGAGCTCCAGACTGTCTGAGCAATTTTATTCCAGACACATTGAAGAAAAACCTGTTCAGCAACAAATGATATTTTAAAGCTACTTGGGTGCTTTCTCTATCAAGCTGACACTTCCACATCAGATCAGCTCAAAGCTGGTGAACAGCAGATTTATAAAATAAAATGCATTTTTAATTGCACATTTCTCAGAAAACTCACTCTGTTTCTGAAACTGTGAAAAAAAAATCTGACAGTTGTGAATTCCGAGAAATTTTCAGTCTGAAAGAGATCTGTGTTAGAAGACTATATTTTAAATTCAAAACAAGTTATGGTTAAGGATACAGCACAGCTCAAGTCAAGGGATTGTCATTCTCATTTTAATTCAGATATTTCAGTGGATTCACGGTGCTATTAAAAGATTAGAAATTTGATCAAAGCAATAAAAAGGTCGAAGAGCTTTACTTCCAACTTTATACCAGAATGAAAAAGGATTGGATTGATATAATGTCTTTTGAAATCAATCTCAGTTATCTTTGAAGTGGGACTCATGGTTGTAATGTAAGAAATATATTTAGACAGTACAGGCCTTTTAATGCGCTTAACTTACACACAAAACTAAACACAGTCTTCAGAAATCTCATTCTACATACTCAGAGCTTTCTTTACTGCAGCTTCAAATTTGTGGCCTCCAGAACTGTAAAGGTTTATTGTACAGAAATAAGTAATTTGGTTCATCACATCGATTGTTTTTTTCTGCAGCAATCCAAATCTAATCACTCCAACTTACCCCAGCTCATCATCTGCATCACATATTGAATTTTCCCTAAAAAGGTGTAATGTTCTCTGCTTGAAACAGTCCCTGAGGCAAAGTATACCCTCCTCCACAGAAAGACATTTCTACCAACTTTCCTCCTCACTGAGCAATTTAAATTAAATGTTTCCTCAACTCAGTGGAACCAGTTAGACATAGCATACAGGGTTTTAGTGTGACAGAATATTTGGCACAAAACATAAATGGTCCATACAACAGTTAAAACAAAAGATACACAGAAATTACCAAAGAGAAACAGAACTTCCAGCTCAATTCATCCATATTGACGTTTATCCTCCATAAGAATATGAGGCCTAACCCACTGTGAGGCTCCCACATTTCCCCTTTCTTTAAATATCTTTGTTTAAATGATAGCAATGGCAATGCTGCAAATCAATAACATCAGTAAGCTTTCTCCCAGTCTCAACCCTCCACATAAAAATGATTTACTCAGCTCTCTATCCCAGGTCACTGCTTACTTTAAACCAATACCATCTTTGTCCAGACCTCTCTAACTGGGAACAGTAATTTTTTTTATCTAGTCCATGTCACACTTACTCCATTAAATCAATGTAAATCAGGCAATACAGAGAACAGTCACTTGTGTGAGGCTCCTGGGATGAAAAGGTTTACTTTAAGCAGACAGGCTGAGTACATTGGGGTTTTTATCTAGTGTTTAGAAGTGGGGCATTCTTATTAGAATGCACAAGATTCTGAAGGAAATTAAGATGATATTTGATGTCCATCCCTAACAGAACAGATGGCATTTAACAGTTTGTAACTTCAAGAGAGTCAGGAGGCAGAGGTGAGGAAAATGACTATCACTAAGGAGGAGTGGAGAAGCTGAAAGGTCTGAAATCACCTGGACTACACACCAGAGTTCAAAAGAAGGCAGCTCAGGAGGCAGAAGGGGTATTGGTTCAGGAATCACTGGAGTCAGGGAGGGTCCCACAGCACTGGAAAATGGCTAATGTAATACCCCTGTTTAAAGAGGGAGGAAGGCAGAAGACCTGACATGACCTTGGTCATTGGTAAGATTTAACAGTCCATTAAGGATGAGATTGCAGAGGACTTGGAACTGCATGGTAAAATAGGGCTGAGTCAGTACAGTTTTGTCAAGAGGAAGTCACGTCTGACAAATCTGTTCAAATACCTCCTCAAAGAAATGAGTACATCAGGCAAAGGAGAGCCAGTGGACGTGATGTATTTGCATTTCCAGAAGGCCTTTGACAAGGTGCCACACAGAAGGCTGCTAAATAATTAACAGTCCATGGTGTTAGGAACAAGGTACTGATGTGAATAGTAGAGGAAAAGGGATCTTTTCAGGATGGTGTCTAGTGGAGTTGGAACCACTACTATTCACGTTAAATGCTCTGGATGAAGGAACTAGGACATTGCTGCTACATTTGGAAATGACACAAAGACGGGGGGGGGGCAGGTAATATTGAGGAGGTGGGGAGACTGCAGATGGACTTTCGAAATGGGAAAAGGCTTCAGAAATCTGAAGCACAAAGAGACTGATTTCAGGACTCTCTTAAGGTTAACATGTAGGCTCAGTTAGCAGTTGGAAGGCAACTCCAATGTTAGCATTCATTTCAAGAGAGCTAGTGTAGAAGAACAGGATGTACGACTGAAGAAGTATAAGGCACTGGCCAAACTGCAAATAAAATATTGAGAACAGTTTTGGACTCTGGACCCCGTTTCTAAGGAACGATGTGCTGGCAGAGAAGGGGGTCCAGAGGAGGTTTACGAGAATGATCCTGGGGATGAAAGGCCTGTCACATGAGGAATGGGTGAGGACTCTGGGCCTATACTCGATGAAGTTTAAAAGGATGAGGGTGACTCACTGAAATGTACAGGCCTGAATACGGTGACATGGAGAAGATGTTTTCCACCAGTAGGAGAGACTAGAAACTGAGGGCATAGCCTCAGAGTGAAGGGACAACCTTTTGAAATGGAGATGAGGAGGAATTTCTTCAGCCAGAGGGTGGTTAATCTGTGGAACTCATTGCTGCAGAGACCTGGGTCGGCCAAGTCGTTGAGAGTATTTAAGACAGAGATAGATAGGTTCTAGATTATTAAGGGAATCAAGGGCTACTGGGAGAAGGCAGGAGAATGGGGTTGAGAAACATTTCCAAATGATGACTAGTGGAACAGACTTGATGGATTGAATGGCCAAATTCTGTTCCTGTGTATTATAGTTTTAACCATATTGCTGTGGGTCTGGAGTTTTGGAGGACAACTGATTTCCGCCCTTAAAAGGGGGTAATGAACCAGCTGGATTTCTAAATGGCGAAAAATGATAGTTTCATAGCCCCATTACTAAGGCTAACTTTTCATTAGTTGGATTGATTAATTGGTTTGAAATGCCATTGTGGGATTTGAACACTGTCCTCAGAATACTTGAACACATTACCGTTAGTGCCACCACTGGCCGTGGAATCCATCTGCCCATCTGATGTAAAAGATCAATTTGAAGAATAAAGAGTTTTCTTGGTGGGTTGGCCAACAATGATCTCACACCCAGCATCACTAAAAAAACATCATCTTGACATTCATTTCTTTATGCTTGCAGGACCTTGCAGTGCACACAATGTCTGCTGTGTTTACTACAACAACTTCAAAAATGTCACGGACAGTAAAACACCTTGAGGTCCCGTGGTCACAAAAGTCACTATAAAAAGTGAAGTTCAGACATTAAAAGTACTAGCAACTCTGTTCAACCTCTAACAGAGAGAGAGCATGCTGGATATATACAGCAAGTCTGATAGCAATTGCAGACAGAAAACAGAGTGAATGTTGAGTCCAGTGACCCATCAGAGTTTGTTGTTTCTCTATCACTCTTTGTTTCCGATTTCTAGTATCTGCAGTTCTTTATGTTTATCTCCTATTCAACAAAAGCCGAATTGCAATTGAGAAAATTAATTGCACATCTCGAGAGCAGCTCTCCCACTGCTTCACTCCAGCCAGGAGCATCATTTGCTCTGGAAAGCTGAGCACAACAAACTTCAAGTTTACAATGATCCTTACACTGGGAAGTGAGAGATTTTACTCAGTCAGTGCAGCACATTCCATCTAAACAAAAGCAATAGGAGCTGGAAATCTGAAATTAAAATGAAGAATTCTGGAAGGATTCAAGCAACATTGTGGTATTCTGCTCCAATGTCTCCTGGGCTATCCAGTCACCTTCGCTAGAGATAGCATATGGATGGCAAGTGAAAACTTTGAAGTAGAGCTCTCTGTCCAGAAATTCTGTATTGCTCACTGACACAACACAGCAGGGAAATGCGAGAGAGAGTAGAGAGTCCATGTTACCATCACAAAAATCACAGATTGTTACAGGACAGAATGAGGTCATTTGGCCCACTGTGTCTGTGCCAGCTATCCCTAATTGCCCTCAAGGTACTGGTAATGAGCGGCCTTCTAGAATTGCTGCAGTCCATGTGCTGTAGTTATACCCACAATGTTGTTAGGTAGGGAATTCCAAGATATTGACAGCAACAGTGAAGGGATGGTGATATGTTTCCATGTCAGGATGTGAGGGGCATGACAGGGAGCTTGTTCATGGTGATGTTTCTATGTGTCTGCCTCCCTTGTCCTTCAATATGGTAGAGGTCACAGGTTTCAAGAATACTGTGTAAGGAGCCTGGGAGAATTGTTGCAGTGCGTCTCAAGTGGCATGAATGTACACCTATCAGCTCAAATTTAATATTGTCCATCTCTGATTTTTCACCACTTCACCAGACACCTTGGCAGAAAGGTTGGCTGATACTATTTTTGAGACTGAAATGTTAGTAGTAACTGGGCCTCCTACTGCCAGGGCTGTACCACTAAGCCAGTTTCCCACCCAATGATTACAAGTCTGACTGCCATCTTGTGGATGATACATTAAATGAAGCCTATGCCTACTCAGATATACACAGAGAGTCACAGAGATGCACAGCGTGGAAACAGACTCTTCGGTCCAACCCATCCATGCCAACCAGATATCCCAACCCAATCTAGTCCCACCTGCCAGCACCCGGCCCATATCCCTCCAAACCCTTCCTATTCATATACCCATTCAGATGCCTTTAGAATGTTGCAATTGTACCAGCCTCCACCACTTCCTCTGGCAGCTCATTCCACACACGCACCACCCTCTGCGTGAAAATGTTGCCCCTTAGGTCTCTTTTATATCTTTCCCCTCTCACCCTAAACCTAGTTCTGGACTCCTCGATCCCAGGGAAAAGACTTTGTCTATTTATCCTATCTACGCCCTCATGATTTTATAAACCTCTATAAGGTCACCCCTCAGCCTCCGACGCTCCAGGGAAAACAGCCCCAGCCTGTTCAGCCTCTCCCTATAGCTCAAATCCTCCAACCCTGGCAATATCCTTGTAAATCTTTTCTGAACCCTTTCAAGTTTCACAACATCTTTGCAATAGGAAGGAGACCAGAATTGCATGCAATATTCCAACAGTGGCCTAACCAAAGTCCTGTACAGCCGCAACATGACCTCCCAACTCCTGTACTCAATACTCTGACCAATAAAGGAAAGCATACCAAACGCCTTCTTCACTATCCTATCTACCTGCGACTCCACTTTCAAGGAGCTATAAACCTGCACTCCAAGGTCTCTTTGTTCAGCAACACTCCCTAGGACCTTACTAAATGCCGAGGGATTCTGACCCACTAATTCTATTGATCTAATAGCAACAATTCAATGTGTATTCAAGGAACAAATTTTTTTAGTGTTTACAATAAACAAGGCATTCAAACAGCCATCGTATGAGGCTAACCTTAATCTTGATTTAGATTACTCCCCAAAACATCAACATTAACTCAATGCAATTTCTAAAAGACCAAATGAGGATTTTGTTAACGTCCAGAATCAATAATTCCGATCCTTTCCCGATGAACCTCTGATCACTTCAGTTCGTCCCAAAGTCAGCTATCCATATCCTCTTTTGTATAGAGTCTTACACACTGAGCACCACTGTGCACAGCCCATCATCACTAGAGCTGAATATTCCCATCTTCATTTTCAAATTCCTCTAACCCCTCCATACTGGCCCTGACCCTCTCCATCTCTGGTTCTAAAATTCTTCAAATCCCCCACTCTCTCTCCCCCTGCAAGTTGTTCCTGAAAATCCCTTTGACCAAGCTCATGGTCAGCCATTCTGGGGCTTCACTGGCTTTGTTTCAGTTTTTATTTGACAGCACTCCTGTGATGCATATTGTAATGTCTGCAGACGATAAAATCGCTGGTTAATATGCATGTTGTTCTTGTAAAATCAGTTTTTAAACTTTTTTTTAGAAAACACGTTGTACCATAATTCCAACTCCTACTGAACAGAATGAGCAGGGAGTGGTTAACAGTTATGACTCTGGTGATTCATTTCAAGTATTCTGGGCTCAGTTACTTCCTTCCTGCCACATAAACTGCACAGATGTGAATTCTAAATGAAAGCAATAACGGGAATTCTTTTCATAGTCGTTAAAACATTGAATCCATTTTTAAGACAAGAGCTTGATGACTAGAAGATAAATGGAAATTTGTACATGTCCAACAGGGGTATTAAGAATCTAATGCGATATTTTTCCACTTAATCTACAGAAAAAACATTTATTTGCACATAAGCCTTTAAGAGGTACTTTAACTATTGCTACGACACCAACGGCAAAGCATAGAGTCATAGAGATGTACAACATGGAAACAGACCCTTCAGTCCAACCTGTCCATGCCGACCAGATATCCCAACCCAATCTAGTCCCACCTACCAGCACCTGGCCCATATCCCTCCAAACCATTCCTATTCATATACCCATCCAAATGCCTCTTAAATGTTGCAATTGTACCAGTCTCTACCACATCCTCTGGCAGCTCATTCCATACACGTACCACCCCTCTGCGTGAAAAAGTGGCCCCTTGGGTCTCCTTTATATCTTCCCCCTCTCACCCTAAACCTATGCCCTCTAGTTCTGGAATCTCTGACCCCAGGGAAAAGACTTTGTCTATTTATCCTA
>NC_057741.1:3479685-3488928 GCF_004010195.1 Chiloscyllium plagiosum
ATCCACCGCACCCCCCCCCATCCAAACTATCCTCCACGACCCTACTAGCATTAATGCCATATTTTCCTAGCTGCTATCAGTTCAGATGAAGAATCACTGGACTTGAAACATTAACCATTTCTCTCCATAGATGCAGCCAGACCTGCTAAGCTCCCCCCCTAGCAACTTACGGAGTTTTAGGATTGAGCATCATGGAAAGAGACCCTTCCGCCCACTCATCCATGCCGACCAGATATCCTAAATTAATCTAGTCCCATTTGCCAGCACCTGGCCCATATCCCTCTAAACGGTGGTTAGCACAGCTGCCTTGCAGCGCCTGGGACCCAGGTTCAATTCCCACCTCAGGTGACTGTCTGTGTGGAGTTTGCACATTCTCCCCGTGTCTGCGTGGGTTTGCTCCAGTTTCCTCCCACAGTCCAAAGATGTACAGGTCAGGTGAAGTGGTCATGCCAAATTGCCCAGAGTGTTAGGCACATTAGTTAGGGGTAAATATAGGGTAGGGGAATGGGTCTGAATGGGTTACTCTTCGGAGGGTCAGTGTGGACCTGTTGGGGCAAATGCCCAGTTTCTATATTGTAGGGAATCTAATCTAAACCCTTCCGATTCATGTACACATTCAGATGCTTTTTAAATGTTATGATGTGGAGGTGATGGTGTTGGACTAGGCTAGACAAGGTTAAAAATCACCACACCAGGTTATAGTCCAACAGGTTTATTTGAAAGGACAAGTTTTTGGAGTGCTGCTCCTTTGTCAGGTAACTAGTCGGGTAACCTGACAAAGCAGCAGCGCTCTGAAAGGGTGTACTTCCAAATAAACGTATTGGACTATAACCTGGTATTGTGTAATTATTATATTTTAAATGTTGCAAATGTACCAGCTTCCATCACTTCCTCTGGCAGGTCATTTCAGACATGCACCACCCTCTGCATGAAAATGTCCCTTAGTTCCCTTTTGAATCTCTCTCCTCTTACCTTAAACATATGCCCTCTAGTTTTGGACACCGCTACCCTATCCTGGGGGACAAAAAAACTTGGCTATTCACCCTATCCACACCCCTCATGATTTTATCAACCTCTATAAGGTCACTCCTCAGCCGACGATCCTGGGAAAATAGCCCCAGCCTTTTCAGCCTCTCCCTAGACGTCCAACCCTGGTAACATTCTTGCAAATAGTTTTGGAACACTTTTAAGTTTAACCTCCTTCTTATAGCAGGGAGACCAGAACTGAATGCAGCAATTCAAAAGTGGCCTAACCAACGTCCTGCACAGACACAACATGACATCTCATTTCCTACGTGGAAGTGGGTACTACAGATTAAAGTCAAGATTAGAGTGGTGCTGGAAAAGCACAGCAGATCAGGCAGCATCGGAGGAGCAGGAAAATCAAAGTTTCGGGAAAAAGGAAACCCGATGAAGGGCTTTTGCCCGAAACGTCTATTTTCCTGCTCCTCGTATACTGCCTGACCTGCTGTGCTTCTCCGGCACCACTTTAGTCTTGACTCTGATCCCATTTCTTATATTTAATGTACTGACCAATAAAGGCAAGCAACACCAAACACCACCTTTGCGATCCTATCTACCTGCAACTCCACCTTCATGGAGCTATAAACTTGCACCCCAGGGTCTCTATGTGGCAACACTAACCAGGACCCTATCATTAAGGTGTAGAAGTCCTGCCCTGATTTGCCTTTCCAAAATGCAACACCTCACATTTATCTAAACTCCATCTGCCATTCCTCAGTCTATTGGACCATCTGACCAAGGCCCCATTGTAATGTGAGATTACCTGCACTATCTACTACACCATTAACTTTGGTGTCATCTACAAGCTTACTAACGTTTCATCCTATATTCACAATCAAAGCATTCATATAAATGACAAAAAGCAGTGCACCCAACACTGATCCTTGTGGCACACCACTGGTCATAGGCCTCTAGTCCGAAAAACTCTGCACCACCAGCCTCTGTCTCCTACGTCAAGCCAATTTTGTACCCAAATAGCTAGCTCTCCCTGATCTAACCTTGCTAACCAGTCTACCATGTGGAAACTTTGCCAAAAGCCTTGCTGAACTTGTTTCAGATCTCCAACACCCGCAGTTCTTGTTTTTTTTTTTGTTGCTGTCAAGATACACTGTTCACAAAGTTCCACTAACAAAGATTTCTCAACAAAGTCAGAGCTCTCGTGATGACTCAACACGTTGCAGGAGTGGAAGCAGAATATTACAGATCAGGACAGTCCTGGATGCAATCCCTCGTGCCAATGAGACCATTGGTCCCCGGGTTAATGGGGAGGCTTTAAGGAAAAAAAGAAATTAGCTGAGATTTCCAACTGCTGGCTGTGTCCAGAGGTGGACATTGGGTATTCTGAGAACAAGAATACCCACAGTTTGGAAACAGGCCATTTGGCCCAACAAGTCCACACTGACCCTCCAAAGAGTACCCCACCCAAGCCATCCCCCTTACCCTATTACTCTTCATTTACCCCTCGCTAATGCACCTAACTTACACATCCTTGAACACTATGGGCAATTTAGCATGGCCAATTCACCTAACCCGCACATCTTTGGATTGTGGGAGGAAACCCACACAGACACAGGGCAAATGTGCAAACTCCAGACAGACAGTCGCCAGAGGCTGGAATCGAACCTGGGTCCCTGGCGCTGTGAGGCAACAGTGCTAACCACTGAGCCACCATGCCACCCTCTTTGTTGTTTCTTATAGGAAAATAACCTGAAGATCTTGAATCATAAACTGGGTTCAGTCGTGCCCAATGTTTATGTGTTACAAGTGCCAATTAATATGGACATTATGCTGTTGGAATCAAACAGATTTCCTATTATGAAGGTGTTAGAACAGACAGATCTTGACATTGATTAGTGTGCAGATTTGGTCATGCCCACACACTTGGTGGGTATGTTGTGTGCAATAGTCTAATTACATGATTTGTGATCCCAAATCACAACCCCTCGCACAGGTGGCCAACATGCAACTAATGAAAGCCTACCCGAAAGTTTCAGCCTGTACGATGGCAAAATAAGCATGTAAACAAACAGCAGGCTGGTCTTGTGCTGCAGAGCTTACTAGTTTTGGTGAAAGCTTATTATGCACTGGAAGCTAGAATTTCAGTGAAGGCTGCATCGTAATTAGACCCAGACATCTGCCTAGCATCTGCCCCAGCCATGATGCACCACTCCTCTAAACAGTCAATTAGTTTAACTAACATTAAGCAGCAAGACTTTTGGGCTCCCTACTGATACAGTCAATCAATGATCAATGGGGTGAGTGTCTGGTGCACGCAAAACACATGCTAGTAAGCAGCACAAAGGTGGTGTGATGCCTGGACTTCAAACAATGGGTTAATCATACATTGCCATTTCGTGCATACATTCATTTACCAGCTTCCCAATTTAGCATCTGCTAGCTTGGCACGCATGTCAAAAAATACTCATTGGAAAGGCCATTTGGCACACCACACACAGTATTTGAAGTGTCAGTGTCAGGGGCCAGGAGGAAAATCAGTAGAGAAAGGAAAATGAAAAGACAGCTCAGAACATTAAATTGGTATTTCAACAAAAACTTTAACCTTGAAACGAAGCATTGAAATTTAACAGACTTTAGAAGCCCCTGAAGTCTACTGCAATCAAGTAGTAATAATTTAGGGATTTGGTTCCCTATGCTAACCTCAATTATCTCCAGTTTAATGGAGTATTCATTGTGGGATGCTGACAGCTAACAAATTGCTCACTGGTTTTCGTTTTCTCTAATTAAGCCATGTTAACATGTTCTATTGACTCAGAGTAGCTGCACTGAAAATTCAACGCTAAATAAATACAAATCAGAAACAGCAAGCTCAAAAGGACGAGGGAAACTGGAAAGTAGGGGGAAAGACAAAAGAAGGAAGGGAATAAAAGTAGATTAAGGTTCAGGGGATAAATGGGGAAAACTGGGGAATGAGGTGGTACTAGCTAATGGCTGGAAGCTACAGCATCATGAGGAGTAAGTGCAAAGCTGGGAGAGGAAGGGCCAGTCAAAGATGCAGATGGAAGTGCCGTAAGTTAATAATGAAAGATTATCTTCACTGATTGCAAAATGGAGAATAGAGGAATAAAGCCTGATGATTCGCACTGGAAAAGAGAATGAATGTTCTTGCGTAGAAAGTTATCAAAACCTGGAGATGCTTCACCAGAAGGTGAACTGAAGTTGCAGAAGTAAAAAACGTTAGATATAATTTAAGAGGGGCAACATTAATTATTTGAAAAGGAGAAATATAAAAGAATCTGAAGGGAAGGGGTTTATAGCTACTGGTTATGCTGGAATTCCTAAGATTCTATGAAAATTCACCTTTATTAAGTCAGAGCTAAAGAACAGATTAGAAATGTGATACTGAACTGAGTTTAGGCGATGCTCCCCAAATGCCAAGGCCTCTGCCCACTGTTTAACTCAGGTCAATGCCACTTAGTTTCAACAAGTTAAGGCCCGCTTGATATCGGCTCTGCCTGTGGCTCCCAATGCAAGTCATCAACTTCTCAAAAAGCTCAAAGAGAAAAGCAATGACTGTCAAGCCCTTGTGAAGGGCAGGTGATTCCAGCTCTAGGGTCAGCACAAAAATCAACAGATTATAGGATATTACTAATTATTGGTAGAAAAATTGGTCACTGAGCAATTGTGCTGTCATTGGCTACAATGACAAACTGAGTGTTATCAGTATTACTATTAGCTATGGGAGCAATTTCATAGAATCCCTGCAGAGTGGAAGGAGGCCATTGGGTCCATTGAGTCCACACCAACCCTCCAAATAGCATCCCACCAAGACTCAGCCCCCTACCACATCCTGTAACCCCACATTTAACATGGCTAATCCACCTAGCCTACACATTACAGGGCAACTAAGCACGACCAATCCACCAAACTTGCAAAATCTTTGGGCTGCGAGAGGAAACCCAGGCAGACACACGGAGAATTTGCAAACTCCACGCAAACAGTGGCCGGAAGGTAGAATCAAACTTGAATCAAAATTGGAGGGTAGAATCAAACTAGTGTTGTGAGCCACCATGCTGGTCCAATGTGAGACACTTATTGGCGGAAGCCACACTTCATTGTGTTCTGCAAAATGGCTTACTGGCTTCAGATTCCCTCCTTCAGCCAGCCTTCCTGCTTCCCAGAACTTATCTTATGATAACTGTGATCATTAAATCACGAGGACAAGGACTGATAATCATCTGCAGTTTAGAGGATTTGGAATGGAACAACATTTGCAGATAATACACAGTTAAAAGAAATATCTAGATTTTATGGGGTCTTGTAGCCTCTACCCTGCAACTCAGAAGTCATGAATTACTCTAAGACAAAAGAATGGAATTCTTGCCAGGAGGACATCCCACCTTTAGAGAGCTGAGCCATAGCAGGGAGTGGTGGCCACTGCTGGGACTATATAGAGGCAATCCCCAATGCTGAGAAGCCTAGGTAAGCATATGAATATCAAAGAATGGAAGGATATGGACTGAGGGCAGGCAGAAGCGATTAGTTTAATGTGGCATCATGGTTAGCACAACATCGTGGGCCGAAGGGCCTGTACCTGTGCTATAAAGTTCTATCTGCCAGTCACCTCTCTCTAATAACACTATGGTCCAGGAGGATTGTGGCAACTTTACCTTACTTCTGTGCATCTAAAAGGTCTTCATATAGACAAGGTATTACCATAAAAAGCAGGAGAATTCAATTAATAACTTACCTTCAGTGCATTGTGCAATTGGGAAACATCATATTGTAGAGGAGTCTTCATCAGCCCAACAATCAGCTTTTCAAACTTGCCACCCAATTCAGATTTTAGATCCTCAACAAGATCCTGTTGCATTTAAATAAGATTACTGTTATATTTCACATTCCTTCAATACGTCTCTGCCAAGTTTTTACAGAGAATACAGTTGACACATGGTTTCACTTAGTGAGATCCCTTCCACAAAATCAAATTGCAGAATTTGGAGACAATTTTTCCAAATGGACATTAGCCAGATCTTAATAGAAATGACTAATGCAAGTGGGAGGAAGCAGCTCAGAGACAAAAATGGACTGGATTATCAAAGCAAGACTGTTAAAGACTGCAATGCCTTTCCCTTCCTCTCTACAGCCCAGAATAAAGAAACTTCAGAAAATCTGTGGCTGAAATTGCCAACTAACTTAACATTTTAAAAGGATTCTGACAATTTATTTACTAGATTTCATGTGGAATATAAGAGAGCAACGGAAAACAGCCAACTGATTACATGTGAGTGGTTGAGAATATCTTACACCCACTTTTATAATTATGTAAGGTTAGAAAAAGGCCAACAATGTTTACTCCAAACACAAGACAGGAAAGATGAATTTGAAATATTTACTATCCCTTCCATATGATTTTACAGAACCATTATTATAGACCTGATAAAGGATTTACTGGAAATTTATCAGGATTGAAGGGTGATTAAAGCCTGAAAAACTTCTGGGTTTTTTTTCAAGTTATAAATTGAAGTGTGAAAGTAAATAATGAAAAGTTTGTTTCATCAGTTGAAAAATAACTCATTTATACACGGTACCTTTCATGACCTTGGAATATTCATGATCCTGAATTAATTTGTAGATGTTTTTTCTGGAAGTGTTGTGATAAGGTTAGTTCTACACTCACACAAGAGTGAGCATTACAGACTTTAGTTGACCTAACTACATATCAGGATGGCTCTCTGCCTCTCTCATCTCCAGTGTCATAAAATGCAGACCATCTGGCTATAGGCTTCTCGTTCAGTGAAATCAAGGCCCTCCTGCTTCTGTGAGCAATGCCATTTGGTGTTCGGCAAAGGCATTATCTCAGCTGTAGCTCAATGCCCTAATGCTGCAGTTGCCAGAGCCACAGCTTGGTATCCATTTCCAGTTAGGGCTATCCATGAGCCTCATGTCTCTGGTTGAAGGTGTAAGTAATATGTTATTATTCTTGTTCATTCCCACCTGTGACACTCAGCATTAGCACCAAGAAAGGGAGGGAAGTTGGATTTGCAGCCTTTGGCCCATTAAAAGTTGACATGGGGTAAAGCTGTTTTGTAATGGCGTGGTGCAGTACTTGAGCAGGGTTTAATGAAAATAGTCATTCTTTCTCAGATGTAGTCTCGCTCCAGTCAGTCCCTCTTCCATCCATCCTGGGGATTAAAATTTCCTCAATATTTCAGTGATCAGATAGTATTTCAATGAAACAGGCTAGTTAGAAAGGTGTTGAAGCTCCATTGTTGCTCCAAATGCCAGTTGGATATTTGGAATGAAGTACAATCATTTTAAGGCACACTCAATGATCAAATGACTTTGGACCTCTGGTTTATTAAAAGGTATGCACCACTGGGACTTTTCCACGTCTCTCATTTCCATTATGACGAATGCATAACTGAGAGTTACATGCAGTCAGCACGACTATCACGATGGTGAGAAAACTAGATGGAGCTTGATCTTCTTTCGACTAAAGTTTGTGTTTCGAGCAAATGCATTAAAAACAAATTGAATGCTATAATGAAGCATGCACATCGATGTTTCCTTACCCGGCCAAACAGAGTTTTGTACTGAAGGTTGATTTTCATACGCTGGGTACTGCTTCTAGTTGTCAGGATATGAAGAATGGCACTTTCATCAGTACCTATAGAACAAGAAAACAAAATCTAAAATTTTAAAGAATTATTAAGGGGGGGATTCAAGATGGCGGCGACCCAGCAAGTCTGAGTCTATAGTGCTCTTCCCAAGACTGGGGTAAAGTGGGTCACCCACCCCCACCACACTCACCAAATCATTCATAATAGCTGTTTAATTTAATTAGCTGCTTAGTATTATATTTAAACAGTCTAATATTTAGTAAAAATGACGAAAGGGAAGGGAGCCCGCAGTTCTCAGCAAGCAGGAACCCCTCCCCCACCCTCTCCAGCTGCAGCAGAGGCGTCCACAGCCGCCCCGGGGGACTTACCTACAGTGACAAGCCTTGTGGAGATGATCTCCAAGCTGGTCGCGAAGATCGATGCTTTTATCGAGGAGCCCCGAAGTCGATGGGACTCACTCTCGGCCGCGCTGCAGAAGCACGACTGAGACATTAAAGAGATCGAGCGCCGAGTTGGAGGGGCGGAGCTGAAGACCGCGACCTCCGAAACTACAGCGCAATCGGCCGTGGATCAAGTCCGGACTCTCGAACAGTGAGTCCAGACCTTAGAGAATCACATTGATGACCTCGATAATCGAGGTCGTCGAAAAAATATTCGTTTGCTGGGCCTTCCCGAACGGGAAGAGGAAGGCCAGCTTACAGTGTTTCTCGAACAGTGGCTGCCACAGCTTTTAAATTTGGAGGCTGGATCAGGCCAGGTAAGGGCAGAATGGGCCTACCGGGTCGCAATACGCGGGCCCGGCTCAAACCAGCGCCCCCGCCCGGTCCTGTTCCGGCTGCAGAGCTATAGGGAGAGGCAGATACTCCTAGAAGCTTCTAGAAATCTTGGAAAAGACCCCCAAGCTATGATCTATAAAGGATCCAAGACCATGTTATTTCAGGACTTTTCCCCAGCTCTGGTCCGAAAGAGGAAGGCATTCGACGAGGCGAAGAAGCGAATGTGGGACTTAAATATTCAGTACTCCTTACGCTACCCAGCGACGTTATGCTTTAACCATGAAGGATCCGTGTATAACTTATATATATATAAGCCGGGGGGTTTGGTTAGTATTGGTGGGGGGAGGTGGTTACCTTATTCTATTTTACCTCTGTCTTTAGGAGCGGGGTTGTTTTTCCCTTGTTATTTTGTATTATTTAATTATTATTTGTTGAGGTTGTAATTTTATAGTTATATGTTTATATATGGTATTAACATTACCAAATATATCCAGGTGTTGGTGTGGGTGGGGGTAGGGTGCTCACTGTTAACTCTAGCTTGGTATTATATTTGAATTATATATTGAGGAGCGCCTGGGTCAAGGGAGGGGCATTGGTTGGGGGAGGATATGATGGGCCTTTGGAAAGGAAGTGACACCCCCTGGGAACAAGGGGGAAAATCTCCACTTAAATATGTTATTTTTTATTATTTAGAAATAGTTTTTTATTATACTGTTGTGAGTGTATTAGAGAGCCTTTATTTTTGTAAATTTTATATGCTCTATACTCGGGATGTTCTGGATAGGGTTTCCCCTCCTGAGGGGTCTCGGATTTGCCCGGCTGATTATGGCTGATCAGTCGGTTAAGTGGTGCACCTGGAATGT
>NC_057741.1:3490661-3492632 GCF_004010195.1 Chiloscyllium plagiosum
CAGGCCTAACTCCGGAACAGGTATCGGTCTTAAATGCTCCTCTAACAGTCCAAGAAATACTTGATGCAATTAGGCAACTTCAGAGCGGTAAAGCACCGTGCCCAGATGGTTTTCAAGCTGAATTCTATAAAGAATTTACAGAAATATTGGCTGGTCCACTTATGGTCATGTATAACTATGCATATAGTCAGGGCTGTCTCCCGCCTTCGCAGAAAGGGGCAAATATCTCTCTTATCCTTAAAAAAGGAAAGGATCCAGAAGATTGTACATCATATAGACCAATATCCTTGCTAAATGTAGATTTTAAAATCCTTTCTAAAACGTTAGCATTGAGACTAATAAGGGTACTGCCACATATTATAAAGGAGGATCAGACGGGGTTTATTAAGGGCCATAGATTATCCAATAATATTAGCAGGGTTTTGAATATGATTCAAGCCTGTCATCAGGGAAAGATACCAGGAGTAGTAGTTTCATTAGACGCGGAAAAGGCATTTGATAGGGTTGAATGGTCATATTTGTTTTACACATTGGAAAGGTTTGGCATTGGACAGGTGTTTACCAAATGGGTCTCAACATTGTGTGGTGATCCCAAAGCAGTTGTGGTTACCAATGGATTAGGTTCGGATAGCTTCAGTGTGGGTAGGGGCTGCCGTCAGGGATGTCCTCTCTCGCCATTGTTATTTACGTTAATAATTGAACCACTAGCAGAAGCTATACGGGCGGAACCTAATATAACGGCCCTGAGGATTGGTACAGGTAAACATAAAATTACCCTGTATGCAGATGATGTTCTTCTATTCCTCAGTAATTCTCTGATGTCCGTACCTCACCTAATCCAAGTTATTAATACATTTAGCGCATTCTCAGGCTATAAAATGAATTTCTCAAAATCGGAGGCTATGCCAATGGGTGGCCTTGCTATGATACCCCATTTAGTGGACGGATCCCTTTTTCCCTTTCATTGGTCCCTGGAGGGCTTCTTATATTTAGGCATTTTTATTACCCCAGTATTTGGTCAGTTGTATAAGGCTAATTTAGTGCATTTACTGGAAAGAATAAGACAGGACCTTCAGCGATGGGGAGACCTTCCAATTTCCTGGTTGGGTAGAATGGCACTAATTGAAATGAATGTCCTGTCCCATCTCCTATATCATATGAGAATGCTTCCGGTGATGCTGCCGAGGACAGCTTTATGTAAACTATATGGCTGGCTGGGTTCCTTTATCTGGAATCATTAAGCTGAAGAAGCTACAGCTTCCACAGGCAAGGGAAGGATTGGACTTTCCAGATTTTAGGAAATATCAGTTAAGTTCCCTATTAAGTTACATAGCTGATTGATTGTGGATCAGACAAGACCCAATCTGGTTGGACATCGAGGCCTCTCAAGTAAAATACCCACTTATTAACCTTTTATTTTCAGACAAGAGGAAAATCATTACTGATCACTGTAAAAACCCAATAATACTAAACACAATTAAGGCTTGGAATATAATGCGGCAAAATGAGGGTAATTCAAATAAAACATCCCCCTAGGCACCGATAGTGGGAGCATGGGGATTCCAACCGGGGTTTACAGATGCCACTTTTAAACTCTGGAGATCCAGGGGTATCTCATGTCTAGGGGACCTATTTAAAGATGGGGTCCTGATGTCTTTTGAACAGCTGCGTCAGAAATTCGGATTACCTAATGGAGACCTCTTTTGATACTTCCAAATTCGAGACTATATACAGAAGAAGACTACATTATTAGATAGTCTTTATAAATCAGATAGAGAATGTAGTGTCCTACGACCAGTGGGGGTATCTTCCGGCAGTACTATTTATCATTTACTACATGATGAAGTATCGGGAGATATGGATAATCTGCTTAAAACATGGGATCAGGATTTGGGACTAGAAATCGCTATAGAAACATGGAATGATATTTGGGAAAACACTAGAAGAATTACTATCTGTAACAGAACCCAG
>NC_057741.1:3492661-3497666 GCF_004010195.1 Chiloscyllium plagiosum
GGAAATTAAAGTGGACCCTGTATCTCTCCTTTTGGGCTTTTCAAACTTTCCCTCCCTGGACATGTACGGGAAGAGACTATTTTCTATTCTCTCTATCTGTGCAAGGAAAAATATTTTGGTGAACTGGGTGGTTGAGGACTTGACTTTCAAATTGGTACAGATTAATTATGGAATGTATTCCCCTTGACTTCCTTACAAATATGGCAGCCCTTCTTGAATTACATAAATACAGATATTTCGGCTATCCTAACAAGGGCTTTTATTTAACTGAGATTACAAACCTGGCTGGTCCGGGGCCCCTCGGGAGAGGAATCCCACACGAATACGGGTTTTATTACATTTGATGTTAACACATTCCGAGCATGTAAGAGACTTAAATATACACTCTGGTTAGTTGTAGGTTAAATTAGTTTTGTTTTTTTTTTCTCCTTTTTCGGTATTTTTTCTTTTGTTAAATTTTGGCTATTGTATATTTGATTTAATTGTATATTAATGTTTGTATTTGAGAGTTTTGTTTATTTTTGTAAACTTGTAAAAATGTTAAATCTCTAATAAAAATATCTATTAAAAAAAATTATTAAGGAAGTCAGTAACACTTAAAGAAAAAAGGTCAGAAGTCACACACCAAGTTATAGTCCAACAGGTTTATCTGAAATCAAAAGTTTTCGGAGATAGGAACAGTGCTCCAAAAGCTTATGATTTCAAATAAACCTGTTGGACTATAACCCAGTGTCACGTGACTTCTGCCTTTGTCCTCCCCAGTCCAACACCAGCACCTCCACATCATTGCACTTAAAGGAGACAGAGGTGTGCCAGGAGACTTGCACATTATCTGAGAGTTTGGATGAAAGATTGCTATTTCAAATGCAGACCTTTGTGTTTAATGGTATCAAGAAGGGAATATCCACCTGACACAGCAGTGGAGAGTACCATGTGGGAGTTTGCACTCAAGTATCAAATTTTGGGAAATGCAAGTACGGATTTGGGAGGCAGCGTCACATTCAAGGACAGGAGGATAGCAAGCCTGAAGAAAGAGCACTATGTTACATGGACAAAGCAAATGAAAACGGTGCTTATGTTTGGAAGTAATAACAGACATTTTGAAATGGCTGAGGAAAACAAATTAAAAGATGAACCAAAGCTTTGCAGGATTACACTAAGACTATATGCTATTAAAGTTAATCCAAGTCATTAAACCAAAATAACCAGCTATCAATTTCACTCCTAGATGGTTTAGTTCTAATTGTGAGATTATGCCCTCTGGTTCTGGGTTCTTCCAATGAAAGATTTCTACATATTTAATGTATCCAATTCCTTTCGTCATGTGATAAAACTATGATTCAATCACCTCTCTAAAGTTACAGGGCCTACAGGCTAGGTTTGCCAAGCAACCTCTCTCTTAAGGGTTCTGAGGGAAGGTCACTGATCCTGAAAATGTTAACTCTGATTTCTCTCTGCAGACACTGCCTGGCCTGCTGAGACTGTCCTGAAGAAGGGCTTATGCCCGAAACGTCGATTCTCCTGTTCCTTGGATGCTGCCTGACCTGCTGCGCTTTTCCAGCAACACATTTTCAGCTGCTGAGACTATCCATCAACCTGTTTTTGTTCCTGATTTCTAGCATCTGCAGTTCTTTCAATTTTTAACCTCTTTCTTAATTAACTTGTTAGGCCTTGGCATTTTCTGTTGTCCTCAACCCTGAAAAATCTATCTTTCCCAAGATTCAATGCCCAAAACTAAATAAATAGTGTTAATTGGTTACAATGGGCACATCTGGAAACTTTTTATTTTGCAACTTCTCTGTTCTGTAAAACACATAGAAGGCATTAATTGAGTTAGGAACAGCGTTCATTTTTTTCTAATAATGGTACAAATTCACAGTTTGGCAAGTGCAAGTAAAATACCAATACAAGATTAGTTATCTGGATATCAGAAGTCTAGAAAATATATGGAGCCTCAGGTATGCAATTCGAAAGAAACCACAGTGCAACAGGCAATGTTCAAGAGACATATCGTCTCTTTTGCAAATGAAGCTAAATATACAAGTTTCATTAGGGGAAGTGAAAAAATAGAAAACAGAGTATGAAAGAGAGACTGGTAAGCAATATAAAACAGAATGTCAAGCTTTCATCAGGCAGATCAAAAGGATAGACAACATAAAAGCAGGACTAAGCATAGACCAAAAAGGTGACTTACAGGAGGAGACATGGCTGAAGTATCGAAATAAATACTTTGCACATGCCGTTCCAAGAAAGAAAGTGCTGTTCAAACTATGGCGGACTAGCAAGTCAAACACTTGAAAGGATTAAGATTGATCAGGAGGAGCTATTGGATTGGCTTGCCTGGACTCAAAAGTGGATAACACACCAGGTCAAGGGATGATGCACTCAAATATAGATTACATTAGATTCCCTACAGAGTGGAAACAGGCCCTTCGGCCCAACAAGTCCACACCGACCCTCCAAAGACCAACCCACCCCCCTCTGATAATGCACCTAACACTATGGGCAATTTAACATGGCCAATTCACCTGACCCGCACAGCTTTGGACTGTGGGAGGAAACCCGAGCGCCCAGAGGAAACCCACACAGACACAGGGAGAATGTGCAAACTCCCCACAGACAGCTGCCCAAGGCTGGAATTGAACCTGGAACCCTGGTACTGAGGCAGCAGTGCTAACCACTGAGCCACTGTACTGCCCACTGACAGAAATGAGAGTGGAAATGTGCAGAAGCATTGACAGTGATTATTCAGTCTTCCTTAGATTCAGAGGTGATGCAAGAGAAGTGGAGAACTGCAAATATTACACCTTTGCCCGAAAAAGTTTAATGATGGGTTCAGCAATTAGAGGTCGATCAGTTTATTTTCAGTGAAAGGGAAGTTTCTAGAAACAATAAATCAAGCCAGAAGTAACAGTCACCTGGCCAAATATGTTAAAGAAAATCTAGCACAGATTTTCTTTTAAAATGGGGAAAATCTGTTCCAAGTAATTTGGAGCTTCTTTGATGAGGTAAGAGAGAGAGGGTTGATGAGGATAACAGTGTTGATGTAGTGCACAGGAACTTTGTTAATGTATTTGACATGAGTAAGGTTATAGCCTCTGGAATAAAACAGACAGTAACGGCATTGATAGGAAATTAGCCGAGTGACTGGAAATGGAGAGTAGTGGCTAATGGATTTTTTTCAGGCTGGAGAAAGATTTGTCGTGGAGCTTCCTGAAGTCAGCAGTGACCTTGTTTTCCTTTATATATATTAAGGCCCTTGGTGTACAGGGCCCCATTTTAATGCTTGTGGACAAGACAAAATTTGAAAGCATTGTGAACTCTTATGAGGGTAGAACTTCAAAGAGGCACAGATCAGTTGGTGGAATGGACAAATAGACGGCAAGTTCAATACAGAGACAACATAAAAGAAAATAATTTTAAAGTAGATGCAGGAGCTGAGACTGGATGTATATTTACTCTTAGTCATTGAAGATGGCAGGTCAGTTTATTAACAGAGGCATAGAATACATCAACAAAGAAGTTGTGTTGAACTTATACAAAATGCTAGTTTGGTCTCAGCAGGAGTACTGCATCTAATTGGGCACCGTATTTTAAGAAGGATGTGAAGGCATTGGAGAGAATGCAGAAAATAGTCACGTGAACGGCTCCAGGGCTGAGGTTCTCCAGTTAGGAAGATAGATTGGAGAACTTGGAGCTGGTTTATTTGGAAAGAAGCAAGCCAAGGGGAAGTCTTATGGAGGTGTTCAAAATCATAATGGATCTAGTACCTCATGGAGGAAAGAGAGAAATTGTTCCCGTTTGTGAAAGGATTGAAAACAAGATGGCGCTGATTTCAAGTATTTGGTAAAATGGTAAAAAGCAAAATATGAATAATACCTTTTTACATAGCAAGTGGTTAAGCTTTGGAATGGGCCTGTTGTGGAGGCAGGTTCAAAGTATTCAAAAGATGGTTAGACAAAAAAAAAGGAAGAGCGTATAGGATTATAAACTAAAAATGGGGAATGGCGCTAAAGGACGGCTCATTTGGAGAGCCAATGCAGACTGTACTGTTAAGCTATAAAATACTTAATGAAACAAGAAGAAATCATGTGGTTTAAGCTATATCTGGAATATATGCATATCGCTTAGATTTAAAATCTGGTCTAACACTGAGGACCAGGTGCATTGTTAGATCTTTTTGGACCATTTGAACAAGATGGCTAAGTCCTGTAAATCCTGGATAAAGACTCAGTTCACTTATAAAGAACTTCTCATACTACTTAGCACAAGCAAACCATTCTGCTGTATTCATGTTTACATTCCTCCCTCAGCTATAGCCAAATAGTTTAACTTATGAAGTTTGGGGAGTGTGCTAAATACCATCTTGCATTTGCTTTTTATACAAGTCACTGCACTTTAAAGTAATTAATTACAAGCAAAGTATTTGGAGACCTTGCCAAGATGGAAGTAGGTCTCATATAAATGGAAATTATCCACTACAATTGTCATCAAGATCAGAAACAACAAAAAGGAGGATATAGTTTGAGGTGATCTGCAGATTAAAGTAGAGGACCTTAAACCCAAAGGATCACAGTTCCTTTACCAAATAACCTTGAACTCCCAAGATGCCAGAGGCCAGTGCACAATCTGGGCTTTGTGGGATATTGTCAACTGAACTGGTCTCCAATAGCAGGACAGTGACAAACTGGCTAGTAGAGACTGATCTGAAAATGTGTTGCTGGAAAAGCGCAGCAGGTCAGGCAGCATCCAAGGAGCAGGAGAATCGACATTTTGGGCATAAGCCCTTCTTCAGGAATGAGGGGAGTGTGCCCAGCAGGCTAAGATAAAAGGTAGGGAGGAGGGACTTGGGGGAGGGGCGTTGGAAATGCGGTAGGTGTTAGGAGGTCAAGGTGAGGGTGATAGGCCGGAGTGGGGTGGGGGCGGAGAGGTCAGGAAGAAGATTGCAGGTTAGGAAGGCGGTGCTGAGTTCGAGGGATTTGACTGAGACAAGGTGGGGGGAGGG
>NC_057741.1:3498696-3506529 GCF_004010195.1 Chiloscyllium plagiosum
GTGCTGAGTTCGAGGGATTTGACTGAGACAAGGTGGGGGGAGAGGAAATGCGGCCTATCACCCTCACCTTGACCTCCTTCCACCTATCGCATTTCCAACGCCCCTCCCCCAAGTCCCTCCTCCCTACCTTTTATCTTAGCCTGCTGGACACACTTTCCTCATTCCTGAAGAAGGGCTTATGCCCGAAACATCGATTCTCCTGTTCCTTGGATGCTGCCTGACCTGCTGCGCTTTTCCAGCAACACATTTTCAGCTCTGATCTCCAGCATCTGCAGTCCTTACTTTCTCCTCCTAATAGAGACTGATGGCTGGTTGACAGCTTTCAAATGTTGTCTTTACACATATCATGCAGCAAAACTCTAAACACCAAAATGATGACAAAATAAACGGATATAGTTTGGGTTCATGCATATCCAAAATTGGTATTAATAAAGAGAATACTTACCCAGTCCTTTCATTGCTTTTCTAAGCACCTCAGCATCATGATTTGCATCAAAATTTGGATAGTCCTTAATGGTTCCCCTTGTAGTCTAGACAGCAAAAGGAATTAGTTACTTTCTCTTAATATGTAGAAGGCTTTGGTTTTATAAAAATTATAAATTCAAAGCTACAAACACAGCCCCTTTTTGTTCTTTGCCTCTAACAACCAGCTTTAAAGTAATACACGCTACAAAGTTTAGGACTGCAGCTGAGTTATTTCCAGATTGATTTTTCAGTGTACACCTTAACAGTACTGGACAGACGCATAACTTCACCCAACTGAAATGCACTCCCTTAGTTCTATAAAAGACAACCTTTTCAGATATATGATTCATATTTAGTACAGGGCAAACGGCTTAATCTTTGTGGTGGTGAATTTTGGCTAAGTTTGCATAGTTCCATTAAAGCTTGTGCCAGCACGCCAAACCCTGCTCCCCCAACAACCACCTTTTAAACACACCAAACAAATTAGACATTGTAGCTAATCTGTCCCTCATGTCAATGCTCTTGGCGATTCTGACCAGCCACAACAAAAGAACAATCCTCGTATATTTTGCAAATTTATTGCCAACAGATTAGCACAAAAATATAAATGTTTAAAAATTCATTCATGGATGCGGCCATCGTTGGTTAGATCAGCATTTATTGACCATCTCCAATTTCCCTCAAGGTGGTGCTACTAAGAATAGTGATAAGCTTGAAGAGGAGAGAAACAGACTGCTGAAGTATTCGACAAATTATAAATTAAATTTAATACACAGGAAAAAGGTGAAGTGATCCATTTTGGCAGGAAGAATGAGGAGAAGTAACACAATATAAAAGATAAAATTTTAACAGAAGCAGAGGAGCTGGAGGATAAATGCACATCAACCATTAAAAGGTGGCAGGACAGGTTGAGAATACAGTTAATAAAATGCACAAAAAGCTGGGATTTGGAGTCTGATAAAACACTGGTTCAGCCCAACGTTTTGTTTGCTTTTCACTGGAGTAATAAACCTGCCTCACCAGTTGTAATAAAACAAAGGATTGTGGATACTAGAAATCTGAAAACAAAACAGAAATTGCGAAAAACTCAGTAGGTCAGGCTGCATCTGTGGAGAGAAAGCAGAGCTACCATTGAGTCCATTGACCCTCGGTAAAAGTGGCATTTATGCTAAAGATAAGGGAGGTGAAAAATAATGGATGTCTGGTGGTGGAAGGAATGGTGGCTTATAAACCTTTGGATGTGGATGCTGATGGGCGGAAAGTGAGGACCAGAGACCCTATCAGTATTGGAGGAAGGCAGTTAAGGGGTGAGGGCAGATGTGCGGGAAACGGTCCAATAGGGGTTAAGGGCTGTGTCAGCTACGGTGGTAGGGTATCCTTGGTCGAGGAAAAAGTTGGAAAGGATCGAGGCCACCCCCCACCGTGGAAGGTGACATCATCAGAACAGATGTGACAGAGTTAGAGAAACTGGGAGAATGGAATGGAATCTTTACTTCATTCAGGGGGTGAGAATGTACAGTCCAGGTAACAGAGGGCCTGGATTTGTAGTGAATATTGGTGGCTAGCTTATCCTCAGAAATGGAAACACAGAGATGTCGAGGAGGGGAGGGAAACAGTCAGAGACGGATCAGGTGAAGAGGAAAACTGGGAGGTAAAATTGATAAACATTTTTCAATTCCAAGAGAGGGATGCATCTATGTCATTGAAGTACTGGAGAAAGATTTCCAGCATGCGCAATTCCTTATTTTAGTGTTTAACGCACCAATTGTTCTGATTTGTGTACGTGTAACTTTATAAACTTTGGCCTGGAGCAGTGCGTTCAACTCTGGGCACACTGTAGAAAGAGGACGCAGAAAAGATTCTTGAGAATGGTTCTTGCAATGAGGGAGTTCAGCTACTAGTTAATTAAGGAGGTTGAGAGAGTTTGATGGAGGTTCAAAATTATAGGCCATCTGGACAAAGACGACAGGTGTAAACTTATTATTACTACTGACTGCTGTTATTACTGTTGTTCTTCACCAACATGTCATGTTACCAAAATTTCATTTGAAGTGGGAAGCCAGAGTTTTGGGAATCCTTTAAAAAACCCAGCAGAGGATAACTAAAAAAAAAACAATAAAGGATGAGAAGATAAAATATGAGAGTAAGATAGCTAATAAAAGATATAGCAAGAATGTTTTTAGATATCGAAATGGTAAGACAGAGGGAAGTGTGGGCATTGGACTGTAAAATAAGAGGCTGGAGAAGTTGCAATGGGGAAGAAATAAATGGTGGAGGAGCTGAATAGGCACTTAGTGTCAGTCTTCATGATGGAATACACTAGCAGCATAGCAGAATGTCAAACTATTCAGGGGCACAGGTCAGTGTAGTGGCCATCATTGAGGAAACGATGCTGGGGAAGGTTTGAAGGTGAGTACGTCACCTGGACCAGATGGCCTACACCCTATAGTTCTGAAGGAGGTAATTGAGGAGATTGTGCAGGCATTGTTGGTGACTTTTCAGGAATCACTGCAGTTAGGGAGGGTGCCTGAGGACTGAAAAATAGCTAACGTAACATCCCTGTTTAAAAAGGAGGGAGGGAGGCAGAAGACAGGAGATTATAGGCCAGTTAGTCTGCCAGTGCTGTTGGTAAGGTTTGAGAGTCCAATTATTAAGGATGAGATTGTGAAGTGTGATAAAACAAGGATGGGGTCAGCATGCCTTCATCAAGGGGAGGTCATGCCTGACAAATTTGTTAGAATTCTTTGAGGAGTTAATTGATGGAGAGCCAGTAGATGGGTGCAAAACCATCTAGGACAAAACAGCCCACTTTTTTAGGACCACATCCACAAGCATTCACTCCCGCCACCACCAACACTCAGCAGCAGCAGTGAGTACTATCTACAAAAGTCACCAATGACAGCACATTCCAAACCTATTTGGATATCCTGAAGGCTTTTGACAAGGTGCTGCACTGGGGGGGGGGCTGTGAAATAAGATTTTAAAAAAGCCCATGGTGTTCAGGGCAAACAACGGGCATGGATAGAGGATTGGCTGACTGGCAGAAAGGATTGAAGGAGTCATTTTCAGGACGGCAGCTGGTGATGAGTGAAGTTCTGCAGTGGTCAGTGTCAGGGCCAAATTATTTGTGCTATAATGATCTGGACCAAGGCATTGAGGACAATGGTTGTCAAATTTGCAGGTGACACAAAGATAGGTGGAGGAATAGGTCTTGTTGAGGAAGTGGGGAGGTTGTAGAAAGACTTGGACAGGCTGGAGAATAAGCAAAGAAGTGGCAGAGTTTTTTTTAAATCATTTGTGGAACATTGACATCACTGGCTGGTCAGCATTTATTGCCTGTCCCTAGTTGCCCATCAGAAAGTGGTGGTGAGCTGCCTTCCTGAACTGCTGCAATCCATGTGGTGTAGATTGACCCACAATGCCTTAGGGAGGGAATTCCAGAATTTTGGCCCAGCTGTGAAGGAACGCTGATATATTTCCAAGTCAGGATGGGCAGGGTTTTGGGGAAGATCTTGCAGTGGGGATGGTCCCATGTATCTACTGCCCTTGTCCTTCTAGATGGAAGGTTTGGAATGTGCTGTCATTGGTGACTTTTGTAGATAGTACTCACTGCTGTGGATGTGGTCCTAAAAAAGTGGGCTGTTTTGTCCTAGATGGTTTTGCACCCATCCAGGCAAGTGGGCAGTATTCCATCATACTCCTGCCTTAGGCCTTGAAGATGTTGGACAGGCTTTAGTAGTCAGGAGGTGAAAGTCACTTGCCACAGTATTCTAGCCTCTGGTTTGCTCTTGTAGCCACTGTGTTAATATGGCAAGTCCAGTTGAGCTTCTGGACAACAGTAACCTCCCAGGATGTTGATAATGGGGAGTTCTGAATATCAAGGAGTGGTGGTTTGATTGGCTCTTATTGGAGATGGTCATTGCCTGGCATTTGTATAGCATACATGTTACTTGCCACTTACCAGCCCAAGGCTGGATATTGTCCAGATCTTGTTACATCTGAATATGAACCGTTTCAGCATCCGAATTGTTGCAAATGGTACTGAACACTGCAATGATCAGTAAACATCCCCACTTCTGACCCATTACGGAGGGAAGGTCATTTATGAAGCAACTGAAGATGGTTGGGGCCTAGGACACTACCACAAAAAGCTCCTGCAGAGATATCCTGGAGCTGGAGTATAATGTCAGGGTCGAAAAGCATGGCGTTGGAAAAGCACAGCAAGTCAGGCAGTATCAAAGGAGGACAGTCGCCTCTCCTGCTCCTTGGATGCTGTACTTTTCCAACGCCACACCTTCTGACTCTGACTCTCTAGCATCTGCAGTCCTCACTTTCTCTGGAATATAAATGTGGGGAAGTGTGAAGTTATGCACTTTGGTCGGAAAAACAGAGGCAGAGACTATTTTCTAAATGGAGAAAAGCTTCGGAAACCTGAAGCACAAAAAAGGCCTTCAGCCTCCGAGTTCAGGATTATCTTAAGGTTAACAATGCAGATTCAGTTGGCAGTTAGGAAGACACATACAATGTTAGCATTCATTTTGAGGGGGCTAGAATACAAGAGCAGGGATGCACTGCTGAGGCTGTATAACGCTCTGGTCAGACCATATTGAAAGCATTGACCTATTTTGGGCCCCCAATTGAAGGAAGAACTTGCTAGCATTGGGGAGGTGGGGGAGGGGAACGGATCCAGAGGAAGTTTACAGTAATGATCCCAGGGATGAAAGGCTTGTTGCACTCTGAAGTCCTGACGGTATTTCAAAAGATGGTGGGGTGGGTAATCTTGAAACTTACAGAATACTGAGAGGCATGCAAAGACTGAACATGGAAATGATGTTTCCATTGGTAGGACAGACTAGCGCCCAAGGCCACAGCCTCAGAGTGAAGGGACAACCCTTTAGAACTCAGATGAGGAGTAATTTCTTCAGCCAGAGGGTGATGAATCTCTGCAACCCATTGAGGCCAAGTCATTGAGTATATTTAGGACATATATTAAATGATTCTCTTATCAATCGAGAACCGAAGGCTCCTGGGGAGAAGGTAAGAGAACGAGAGACATATCAGACATGACTGAATGGCAATCGACTTGCTGAATAGCCTAATTATACTCCTTTGTTTTATGACCTTATGGGATAATTCCATTCAAAGGCGGACTTGAATCAACCTCCCATTCTTCTAGAATGCAAAATATGCAAGTTAGAACATAGAACATTCCAGCGCAGTACAGGCCCTTGATGTTGCGCCGACCTGTGGAACCAATCTGAAGCCCATCTAACCTACACTACTTCATTTTCATCCATATGTTTATTCAATGACCATTTAATGCCCTTAAAGTTGGCGAGTCTACTACTGTTGCAGGCAGTGTGTTCCACGCCTACTGCTCTGAGTAAAGAAACTACCTCTGACATCTGTCTTATATCAATCACCCCTCAATTTAAAGCTATGTCCCCTTATGCTAGCCATCTCCATTCGAGGATAAAGGCTCTCACTGTCCACCCTATCTAACTTTCTGATTGTCTTACACATCTCAATTAAGTCACCTCTCAACCTTGTTCTCTCTCACAAAAAATAGCCTCAAGTCCCTCAGCCTTTCCTCATAAGGCATTCCCTCCATACCAGGCAACATTCTGGTAAATCTCCTCTGAACTCTTTCTAAAGCTTCCACATCCTTCCTATAATACAGTAACTGCATGCAAAACTCCAAGTGTGGCTGCATCAGAGTTTTGTACAGTTTTCAGCATGACGTCGTGGCTCTGAAGCTCAATCCCACTACCAATTAAAACTAACACACCGTTTGCCTTCTTAACAACCCTATCAACTTGGGTGGCAACTTTCAGGGATCTACGCACATGGATTTCTTTCAAGATCTTCCTAGTTTAACAGCAAGCTACTTAAAAGTGCAATTCTATGCGGAGGATCTTCATGGCTCAACATGATCTTTCACACTCAGTTCAGTATTTAGTTCTTTCTTACTTTCTAAATTAGCAACTGCAAAATTCAGAGAATGACTCTCACTAATGCTATATCGGATAACTCAGATTACTCCTGTCGCTGTCATCTTACCAACACACCCAGTAAGACTGTAGCAAGTCTGGCAAAGTAGTCAGTAATTTATGATAAAGCTGTTAATGCGATCAAAACATATTTAATGCTGCTTAAAATCAACAAGCTTCAAGAGTACACAAAGAGAGGAAGTCGTGTGGCTTTCAATATTTAGGTACACGAAGACCAGATAATTCATTCCAGATATCAGCAATATTATAAAAGATGCCAGTGTTTGGGTTTAGGTTGTAGCTAACTCTAGAACGAGCACTTGAAGTAAGATAATCTGAATCCAACTCATTTCAAACAGAATAAGGTTTTAAGCAGTCATTTGGTAGTACAGAACTTGCACATTTCAGTGTAGCAATAAGACAGTTCAACGCACAGCTAAGTTTTTTATAACATAGTGGTGAAAAAAGACAAAACTGCCAGTTTTCATTTCCAAATGTTTTGATAATGAGACACAGATTGGTTTTAATAGAAACATGTACATTCATGTTGTTGCCATGGGATCCCCAATTAGATTCCATGAGAAACACACCTTCAGTGGAATTGCAGCCACCTTTGGATCTTTTGCCACTTCCAAAATGTTGGTGGCATATTTGGTTGAATGCGTAGCTGAATATAAGAATTTCCTTACATATCTTAATGGATTTCACCTCCTGCTTAAATTCACATTTGAACTGGAACAGTCAAATGAGTTACCTTTCTTCAATGTTCTCATTGCGAGTTGGACAGGGGATTTTCTATTACAGTGTACCCTCACTGGTCAGTACACACATTGGGATTCCTACTATTTCTCATGATGCCAGAAAGATCTTATCAGAAACATTACAACTAGGGCCTGAGCCATGTGCTCCCTGCAAACATGATGCTGAAGTAATGCACATCAAAAACTTAACAAGGCCACCCTGATCTGATCATTTCTTTCTATATATCACACAAACTCCTGAAAGGTCCTAAAGTTGGTCACTCTTGATCCTGAAACCTTGGTTTCAACTCAAAATAGGAGAATTCGTCTCTGCCACATCTGCTCCCAGGAGGACCAGTTCCAATACCGAACAACCCAGATGGCCTCCTTCTTCAAAGACCACAATTTCCCCCCCCAGACATGATCGACAATGCCCTCCACCGCATCTCCTCCACTTCCCACTCCTCCAATCGCCAACAGGACAGAACCCCACTGGTCCCCACCTACCACCCCACCAACCTCCATATACATCATATCACCTGTCATCATTTCCGCCACCTCCAAACGGACCCCACCACCAGGGATATATTTCCCTCCCCTCCCCTATCAGCGTTCCAAAAAGACCACTCCCTCCGTGA
>NC_057741.1:3506834-3560340 GCF_004010195.1 Chiloscyllium plagiosum
CCACTTTCCTAACCTGCAATCTTCTTCCTGACCTCTCCGCCCCCACCCGCACTCCGGCCTATCACCCTCACCTCAACCTCCTTCCACCTATCGCATTTCCAACGCCCCTCCCCCAAGTCCCTCCTCCCTACCTTTTACCTTAGCCTGCTTGGCACACTCCCCTCATTCCTGAAGAAGGGCTCATGCGATTCTCCTGCTCCTTGGATGCTGCCTGACCTGCTGCGCTTTTCCAGCAACACATTTTCAGCTCCAACTCAAATTACACTGGAAAGGCAAGGTATCTCAAAGATTTCAGCAGCTGTGCCATCATGCTACTAAGCAGTTGCAACAAGTGTGGGGACTACCACAAACAGGAAGCTTCTGTCAAGCCACAAAGATATTCTGCTTACCAGACAAATGAGTGAATGTCAGTGCCAGTGTGATGTCACAAATGTGCACAGTATGTCCCAAAGACTGGCGCATTTTATCAAACAACATCACCCTTCAGCTGTGAGCAACAAGCAAAGTATGGGCCGTATCCAAACAGCTTAAACGTCTGCAACTCACAAGGCAGTGCGCAACTTTTGAGAAGATCGTACAGTTGAACATCATCTGCTGGATAATACTAAGTGTGCTAACATTTACAGTGACAACCAATTTAGGATCATCAATCAGACTCAGCAGTGGTGCCCCTGAAATGTACCGAAAGCTGCTAGACTCATCTTTTCAGACAGAAAGAGAATGTGTTTACTCACTGGCTCTGATTCAGTTCGAAAAACAGCTTTTTGTGTATTTTATTTGTTGCCTCAGGCAATACTCTGACCAGAGTCAACCTGTCTGGTTTATAAACTTAGACAAAGCTTAGCTGCTCACGATCAAAATCATTAATTGGCACATTCTCCACTACAACACCTTTACAAATCAGAATCCACTTGCTGAAAAACCAGCACTCCTTCATGCCATACAAATGCTGTTTTTTCTCTTAACTTCGTATTCTTGCAAACGGTTGTGATGAATGCAAGAAAAAAAAGCTTTGACAAAATGTCTTTTTTTTTCAGCAACACTCAAGGTTTTAATTCTTGTGTCTAAACAGACCCTACATTTGGCATGGTAAGCAGCCCATACAATCAACAGATCTGCTGCTGGGAAGGGGAAAGAGATTATAACTCCGGGCAAAAAGATTCGAGAGGGGCAGATTCCACTTGTTCCTATGAATGAATACACACATGACCTCAAAGAACAATGGAGCATTGGGCTTTTACATTTGTTCAGAGAGACAGAAAGAGCACAATAACAGAGGTGAACAAGGATGTAGAATTATTATTAGTTAATTATTATTAGTGGAATTAACAACTCAACTGAAAAGTACTGTACATGGCTAGTATCTTCTGTAGTTTCCTGTCCAAACACCATACCTTGTTGATCAGAAGCACTAATCAGGATATTGCTCCGTTACAGACATACAGTCATAGAGGTGTGCAGCACAGAAACACACCCTTCCGTCCAACTCGTCCACGCTGACCAGGTATCCCAAACAAATCTAAACCCATTGGCCAGCATTTGCCCCATATCCATCTAAGCTCTTCCTACTCATAAACCCATCCAAATGTTTTTTAAATGTTGTAATTGTACCAGCCTCCATTATTTCCTCTGGCAGCTCATTCCATACGCATACCACCCTCTGTGTGAAACATTTGCTCCTCCGGTCCCTTTTAAATCTTTCCGCTCTCACCTTTAACCTATGCCCTCTAGTTTTGAACTCCCCCACCCCAGGGAAAAAAAATCCTTCGCTATTCACTTCATCCATGCCCCTCAAGATTTTATAAACTTCTATAAAGTCAGCCCTCAGCTTCTGACATTCCAGCCTATTCAGCCTCTCCCTGTAACTCAAACCCTCCAACCCTGGCAACATCCTTGTAAATCTTTTCTGAATCCTTTCAAGTTCAACAACATCTTTCTGATAGGAAGGAGACCAGAATTGCATGCAATATTCCAAAAGTGGTCTAATCAATGTCCTGTATAGCTGCAACATGACCTCTCAACACCTATATTCAATCCACTGACCAATAATGGAAAGCATACCAAATGACTTCTTCACTATCCTATCTACCTGCAACTCCATTTTCAATGAGCTATGAACCTGCACTCCAAGGTTTCTTAGTTCAGCAACACTCCCGGGACCATTAAGTGTACAAGCCCTGCCCTGATCTGCCTTACCTAAATTCAACACTCACGTTTATCTACATTAAATTCCATTTGCCACTCCATCAGATCAAGGTTCCATTTTACTCCGAGGTAACCTTCCTGACTGTCCACTACACCACCAATTTTGGTGTCATGTGCTAACTTACTAGTTATACTCCTGTATTCACATCCAAATCATTTATAGAAGTGACAAAAAGCAGTGGACCCAGCATCTATCTTTATGGCACACCACTGGTCACAGGCCTCCAGTCTGCAAAACAACTCTCCATCATCATCCTCTGTCTATTACCTTCAAACCAAATGATATAAATTAATTGATTTACAGCCAAGGTTTATAGAGTACATCTCTACATGATTTAGATTATTTGTTGTCAAATCCTCTGACTCTTTTTAATTCAAATAATAGAATAGTTAATTCAATTTGAAGAAGCAAACACGATTCAACTTAATTTAATGTACTTTAAATTCTGAAAAAGCTAGAAAGCTAATCTGATATTTTCAGGAAGTGTGTAAAAAAGCTGACTGAGATCAATAAGAATATTAAATGTACTTTTATTTATGCTCAGTAATCTACTTTGAAATCCCAATTCTGTCCAGCTTCCTACATTACGTGAAATTCATTAACTCCTGGACAAATACAGTAATACTTTTTCAACATAGTAACATGTTGTAGTTGTGACAAGTCTCTGTCGGTGAGCCTGGCATTAATTTGTAAATAACTGAGTTTTGCAAATTAAGTACAGTCAAATTAAATGTAATTATGCACAGAATCTCAGTGCAGGTACTGAGGAGAAAGATAGAAACAGGGCAGAAAAAGAAATCCAGATATAGATGGTATCCTCTCTCTGGAGCCCGATAATTTGGGGTATCTTGGCTATAACCAGAATAAATTGGACAATTCCATCCATTCATTCATTTAATTCCTCTTTTGTGATCAACAACAGAATATAGGTTGAAGAACATTTGGTGTTTGATTTCATTAGTTTGATTACTGTCACATATACCGAGGTAATGTGCAAAGTGTTGTCTTATGTGCTTTACAGGCAGATTCATACTGTACAAGTGCATCAGAGTAACAGAACAGAGTGCAAGATACAGGTTACAGCTGCCGAGATGATGCAGAGAGAGCGAGATCAACAGTAACATTTAAGAGGTCCATTCAGAAGTCTGAAAATAGCAGGGTAGAAGCTGTTCCTGAATCTTTCCAAACGTGCATTCAAACTTTTATCTTCTGACAGATGGAAGAGAGTCTAACTTGGGTGGGAGGAGTCTTTCGTTATGAAGAAGTCAATGGATGGGAGACTGGTTTGTGTGATGGACTGAGCTGTGTTCACGACTCTCTGTAGTTTCTTTCAGACTTGGGAATAGCAGTGGCCGTACCACGCTGATGCGTCCAGTTAGGATGCTTTCTACGGTGCATCTATAAAAATTTGTAAGTGTCTTTATGGACATGCTGTGTTTCCTTAGCTATAGTGTCAATGTGGGTGGGGGACCAGGGCAGATTGTTGGTGACTGTGACTCCCAAGGACTTGACGATCTCCACCTCAGCACCTTTGATGCAGATTGGGGGCATGTTCTCCACTCTGCTTCCTTAAGTCAATGACCAGCTCCTTCATTTTGCTGGTGTTGATGGAGAGATTGTCATCTTTGCACCATGCTGTTAAGCACTCAATCTCCTTCCTATATTCCATCTCATTGTTGAAATCTAAACTAAATGGCGGTGTCATCAGCAAACTTGTGTATAAGTAGTATTGTACAGGGCTGAGTACACAGCTTTGCGGGGCACCAGTGTTAAGAATTGTCTCTCATAAATATGGCTCCATGATTAACCATCACTTTAAACAAACTGCAAAAATTAAACATACGATCTCTCACACCAATTTCTATTCATGAATCTGACTTGCTCAGTATTATCATCTACTGGGATCATAACAATATACACTTTACTTATACAAGTGATTGATGATTGGGGCAAAATCACTAATGGTAGACAACATCACGTGCTTCTTTTTAAAAAATTGTAGCTACGAAATTAGATGCGTGCATTACAATATGAACTGTAGTCCATATTTAAATTCATTGAAATAGGAGCATAGTTATTATTAAACAAAATGTTACTAGAAAATAGAATGACTGGCCTGAATATCATTGTTACAGTGACTTGAAGATTTACCAAACTGATAAAAACCACAAATATTCGCATCCAACCTCCACTTACTGCCGCCCATCCCACAGTCTCTGAGCTCCACAGAACATCAGTTCCTACTTTCACTTCCAGATCTACTCTCGGTTGGTCATTTCCACTAAGGATGGCAATACAACTGCTCTCAGCACTTGAGGCTTCTAGAAGGGAAAACATCAAATCTGCTCCTGACTACTTCCCAGTGGCTTCTTCTAGATTGGATCTGCTCATGTAGAAATTAAGTTTGGCTTCTATACTATCTTGTATAAGCTTTTAAATCAAATATATGAGGGATAGGCTCTTTGGAGAATTACTGGACTGTTGCCAGACCAATTTGCATCTAGCATCTTCGAGAGAAAAAAGGTGCCAGTAGAATAGTTTTTAAAAATTATAGCCCCTTTTGAGGTGAGAAAAGTGGATGGAACGTGGGATGAGTGGAGATCCGCACCATGTTTTCAGTGAGAGGCTCAAGCTGTTTTCACTCCACTGTAGCCAGCAGCAAGGATGTCAGATGCAGGTGAGAGAACAGGAGCCAAATATCAGGAAGCAGTTGGAACCATCCTTTTAGTCAGGAAAGAGGGATACACAAGTTGAGAAAGCACGAGGACACTCTTGCACCCACTTTAGCTGCTGGTTTATGTCAGCATCTAACTAAGTTAGGGTCCTAAAGTGCCAATGATTATAAAAGTCCCCCCTGCCCATATCTGGCTGAGCCAGGAACTCAAACCAAAATCCCCAGTATTGATAAAGGCTGCATAGTTCCAATATGGCAAGCCCAGTTAAACTGGCAGTTCATCAATCAGCTTCAAAGGAGGTTAAACGCTGGAGAAAATAAGTGGATTTCTGTTTAGAATGTCACAAATATCCCTTGACTCTGCAAATGTA
Source organism: Chiloscyllium plagiosum (assembly GCF_004010195.1). Taxonomy (NCBI): domain Eukaryota; kingdom Metazoa; phylum Chordata; class Chondrichthyes; order Orectolobiformes; family Hemiscylliidae; genus Chiloscyllium; species Chiloscyllium plagiosum. The sequence goes on from NC_057741.1 coordinate 3,512,086, forward strand.
GGATTCTTTGACCTGCTATTGTATTGACAAGTAAAGCTCTGGCTCAAATATTAGGGATGACCTAAATTTATGATCTATATTTTACTGATTCACAACTTAATAAAAGCAAGAAAAATTACACCTCAAATCCTTGCTTTGGAGGGACTACACTGAACAGCAGTGAGATTTGGGGCCAACAGCCAAACTGCTAGATGAACCAGTTTACAGCTGCCACACACCAACTGACACTTGGTCCGACTTAGTCTGTAAGCTGCTCTGGTAAAACATCAGGCACAACGCTCAGCTGAATAAAAAATGTGGCACCAGTTAAGTGAAATCAGTAATCGCAATAAAACAAAACCTCAAAAGAAATGAATTCCAGAGTTTTTTTTTAAAAAAGCAAACTGTAACAGCCCCACCCTCACGGGACCACAACCTCCCAGCACAGGCTGCATCCACTCTGTATCCGAGCCAAGCTGATCAAAGTGGTTTCGGGTTCGGTCTCCAGGCAGGGCTGATCTGGAATTGCAATATTTTAACCAGCTTTAATTCAACCAACTAAAGTGGAAAACAGTACAGGAATCCATCTTCGTTGGACCAGATTCCAGCAGTTTTTGTTTTGTGCTCCTTTGTCCATTAAACGTTCCTCTAATACTCACCAAACACTTCCAGCATTAGAAAGTCAGACCGTGGTAAGTTAACAGTTGGCAAAATGTAAAGCTGGTTTGGGAAAAACAGCGAAGCAAAAAATGAACACCAAAAAAAATCCTATTCCGGGAATTCTAGAAGCGCGCATCCTATCGGGATTCAAGTTTTCTTGAACTTTTTCAGACATTTGGAACTAATTCAACAAATTCCCCATTTCAGCTCAATATTAGCTGGGGGGAAAAATAGGGTCTCAAGACCACACGTATTCAGTTTCGTATTATCAACATAACTTATAGTTTCCTACGTAAAAAGTACAGTTAAAGTTATGCCTTGACATGGCCAGTAAACGAACAGCAGCTTTTTCATTCAACTTGTTGTAAATATTGGACCTACCTTCCCTTTCGATGCCATTTTCCAGTCTAATCAAAACAAAAAATAAAATTAGTGAAGCAATCACAACAAGAGCGTCTGGAATAAAAACACGTCGACAAAATGTAACTTCAAAGTTTCATCTTGGTCATGATTTACTTTTTAAAATCCAAATATATAACCCAATTCTAATCTAGACAATTTTACATCTGTTCTGTGAAACTGAGCAAAGCAGAGACATTCTGTACTTTTCCTCCTATTACCAATTCCACCCCCCCACACCGACGTTTCGTTTTTGAAAAAATATTAGGTATAGTAACAATGAAGGCATACTGTTTAGCCGAGCTTCTTCGGGGTTTGTGAGGCAAAAGCACAGCTCAATATCAAAAACCACTACAAGTGTGAGCTCATACTTTCCAAGTCGTACAACTCCACCAGACCCCACCCTGCCTGAGGAAACAGTGTAAGATGAAGAGCTCAGAATGCTGGGAATTGTAGTTCTATTCGATGAAAGATTTGACAACCTTTTCCTGGAGCTCCTCATTTTCCACTTGTGAACTCTGCAGGCTCCTGGGCTTGATATCGAGTTCAGCAATTTCAGGGCTTGAGACCATGTCCTTATTCTCACCCCCACACACCAAGCCGTGTCATCACAAGGACTGCTGTCACACATAAGAGGCAGTGAGGTCTGCAGATCAGAGTTGAGAGTGTGTTGCTGGAAAAGCACAGCAAGTCAGGCAGCCTGCTCCTCGGATGCTGCCTGACCTGCTGTGCTTTTCCAGCAACACACTCTCAACAACTGCTATCACACACAGCCTATTGTCAGCTGCTAATAGCCCCCATTCATTCCCCAACTGAATTTTAACCACTCCTTTGAATGTCTAAATTTTTCTCTCTCTTTGGACTCTATCAATATCTATTGTTTACTCCTCCATCCTCCCCCCCCCCACCATCTTCTGTATAGATATCAACCCTTTCTTAGCAATTATCAGTTCTAAAGGAAGGTCACCAGACCCAAAACGTTAACTCTGATTTCTCTCCCTAGGTGCTGCCAGACCTGAGTTTTTCCAGCAATTTCTGTTTTTGTCTTTGTGCCCTCCTCATCATCATAGACATGCAATCCCTTTACACATCCACCCACCCCCCCCACCCCACCCCCACCCCCATCATCAGAATGGTCTCAGGGCTCTCTGCTTCTTCCTGGGAAAAAGGCCTATATCATCCCCATCTACCAACACTGTCCTCTGCCTGCCCATCCTTGTCCTCACTTTGAACAACTACTTCTTTCACTCCTGCCACTTCCTTCAAATCAAAGGCTGGGCCGTGACTACACGCATGGGAAGTTATTCCTGTCTCTTTGTGGGGTACGTAGAGCATTCCTTGTTCCAGTCCAACTCTGGTCTCCCCCCACAACTCTTGGCTTGGTGGCTCAGTAGTTAGCACTGCTGCCTCACAGCGCCAGGGATGTGAGTTTGATTCTAGCCTCACAACTGTCTATGTGGAGTTTGCACATTCTCCCTGTGTTGTGTGGGTTTCCTCCGGGTACTCCTGTTTCCTCCCACAATACAAAGATGTGCAGGTTTGGTGAATCAGCCATGCTAAATTGTCAATAGTGTGCAGGGATGTGTAGGTTAGGTGCATTAGCCAGGTGTAAATGTAGAGTAATAGGGTAGGGAAATGGGTGGGTTATTCTTCGGAGGGTCGGTGTGGACTTGTTGGGCCTAATGGACTGTTCCCACACATAGGCATTCTATGATTCTCTGAACTCTTCCTCCATACATTGATGACGTTATTGGTTCTGCTTCGCTTTCTCGTTCAGAATTAGAAAAATTCATCAATAGTGCTTCTAATTTCCATCCTGTTCTCACCGTCACCTGACTCTTCCTTCCTCAATATTTGGTTCCATTTCTGAGGATAGGCTGGCCACCAATGTCCACTACAAGACTCCCGACTCCCAACACCATGGTTGGCAGTGCCTTTAGCCATGTCCGACCCTCTTCCCCATTTCTGCCTTCACCCCCCCCTCTTCCCTCCCACAATGCCAATAAGGCCTCCCTTGGTCTTCATTTTCCACTCCATCAGCATTTGCATCCAAAAGATCAGAGGCTGCTCGTTCCCGCCACTTCCTGCAGGATGCAAACTCCCCTCCCTTGTCAGCATTCCACAGGCACCATTTCATCCAGGACCCCCGGCCCACTCCTCCTCCACTCCAAAAACCTCCCCACACTACCTTCCCAAGCAACTGTAGAAGGTGTAACAGTTTCCCATTTATTTCCTTCCTTCTCATTATGCAAGGCCCCAAGACACATCTTCCAAGTGAAGCAACAATTTACCTGCACTTCACTCAATCTAGTCTGCTCATTGCTGCTCACAATGTGGTCTCCTCTACATTGGGGAGATGAAGTGCAGACTGGGTGACCACCTTGGGAACACCTATGTTCTGTCCATGGAAAGAACCCCAAGCTTCCAATTGCCTGCCCCTTCAACACACCATCATGTTCCCTGGCAACATCTCTGTCTCAGGCTTACTGCAGTGCTCCAGGCAAGGGTCAGCGCAGGCTTGGAAGAACAGCATCTAATTTTCCACTGGGGACCCTGCAGCCTTCAGGACCTGATATCATATTAAATAATTTTAGATCCTGAACACCTTCTTCCATATCATTTACCCGCTCCAGGTCCTGTTATGCCATGGATTGCTTTGCAGCACAGCCAACCCATTTTCACCCACTCATTGTCTCCATTATCATCTTTTCTTCTTCCCTGTTTTACTATCAACCATCCTTTGTCTAGCTGACTTTCTTTGTGTCCGTCTCCACCTATCCGCTCACTCCTTCTTCACCCCACCCTACCCTCTGCCCACTGGTATGAGCATAAACTTTACCTTTTCCTAGCTGCTATCAGTCCTGAAGAAGAAACACTGGATTCAAAACATGAACTCTGCTTGAGATGCTTCTCGACCTGCTGAGTTTCTCTAACAATTTCTCTTTTTGTTTCAGATTGTCAGCATTTGCAGTTTTTTGTTTAATTATATAAATACAATGCTGCTAGTCTTTCCATTATCAGAACATTTGTTTATTTGACTTTCTAATCCACCATCCAAACTGTTAACAAAACTGTTTCTGGAAGCACAGCCTTAATCTTGTCATGCTAATTGGTCTATCTGCCTATTACAACCACTGTCTCCAACCATTCAAACAAATTCTGAACAGGTCAATAATTTACCTTCAATCCCATGTAGTCCAACTTTATCTAACAGTGCTCTGAAAAGGGACTTCATCAAATGCCTTCTAGAAATACATAAAAAATGATATCTATAAATAATTCCCTGACTACTACTTGAATTTAAAAATACATCCGGTCTCTCATCAAGAAGGGAGGAGACAGAAAGTAGGAAACTATAGAGCAATTTGCCCAACATTTGTCATTGGGAAAATACTAACGATCATTATTAAGGAAGAATGGCAGTACCTTGCGAAAAGCTTACCACAGTTAAAGAGACAACATGGTTTGTGAAATTGTAATCATGTATGACCAATTAATCTGTGTTCACAATAGAGAAGAAATCAAGGCAGTGGACTGTGATATATTGAGCAAATTATAATTGGGACGAAGGAGAAGTTAGTGCTTTAGTGAGCTTAAAGTTGAAGAAATCCTCAGGCCTAGATGAGATGTATCTAAGTCTGTTGTGGAAGTTAAAGAGGACTACAGGGGCTCTGATATTAATTTTCGAATCCTCTCTGAACACGAGTGATGTTAGAGGCCTGGAGGACAGCTAATGTGATACCATTGTTCAAGATGGGTAGTAGGGATAAACCAGGGAACTATAAGTCAGTCAGTCTAATATCAGTGGCAGATTAACTATTGGAAGGAAAGTTCTGAGAGACAGACTTCATCTCCATCTGGAGAAGCAAGGATCAGTCAAGGAAAGTCAGTGTGGCTTTATGTGGGAGAGAACATATGTAGTAGGTTTGATTGAGTTTTTTATAAGTGTAGGGATTCTTGGGTAATCCAAGATGGAGGACAAGAGAAAATTATGGCTGTGAGAGCTGCTCCATTTTTTGAGGATTTTTCAGTGTTGGAGAAGATTCTCTCTTTTTTGGAGCTGTTTTACAAACTGTTGTGTTGTTTTGGAACTTTGGAAAAAGATCAAAACAAAGTACTTTAAAACAAGAGGGGGAGCAGGGACTACGTGGGAGGTGAAAAAAATGCTGCCTGACCAGTCAACTTTCACAGCTGACTGTCTCTACTGTTTAGTTTCAAGTATCTCTGGACATTGGTGTTAGTTGTAAGAAAACTAAACAGTGACATTCACAGCTGACCTTGGAGAAACTTTGTATCAGGAGCTCCTCACAGCAGGGAACAGTTTTATTAAGTCTAATCATACTTTGTTTGTAAATCCATAATTGTGAATAGAGCAATATTTTTACATGTTTATTGAGATCTGTTTCTAGATTAAACTGTTTTATAAATATAAAACGTAGGTATCAAGTTAGCCTGGAGCAGTAAGACTGTGGTAATGTCTGGATCTGTAAATTGTTAAGGTGCAAAAATGACCTTTACTGGAGTGATATGCTCTTCCTGTAAGTTGTGGGAGATAAGGGAAAATTTCACTTACTGATGATTATGTCTGCAGGAAGTGTGTTTGGTTGTGAATCCTATCAGATTGCATAGAACAGCAGTTAGAGGCAATAAGGAATTTCCAGGAGCCTGATGGATGGCAGGACGGTAGAAAAACCACAGATACAGCCAGGTGGATGGGTTAACTCCAGGAAAGGTAGGAGAGGGAGGCAGATAGTGCAGGAGAGTCCCTTGGTTACTTCCGTCTCAAACAAGTATGCTGTTTTGGAAAATATAGGGTGTGATGGACTCTCAGGGGAATGTAGCACAAACAGCCAAGTTTCTGAGACTGGCTGTAATGTAAGGAAGCATACACAAGGTTCCAAGAAATCGATTATGATAGGGAACTCTCTAGTCAGAGGCACAGACAGACGTTTCTGTGGCTGGCAACGAGAAATCAGAATGGTGTGTTGCCTCCCTGGTGCCAGGGTCAAGGATATCTCAGAGAGGGTGCAGAATATTCTCAAAAGGGAGAAGAACCAGACGGCGGTCATTGTACACATTGGAACTAACAACATAGGAGGAGAAAAGGACATGATTCTGAGGAAGGAATATAAGAAATTAGGCAAGAGGTTAAAAAGTAGGTCCTCGAGGAAAGAAATATCTGGATTACTCCCGGTGCCATGTGCTAGTAAGAGTAGGAATAGGAAGATAGGATGTTTGGCTGAGGAGCTGGTGCAAGGGAGAAGGATACACATTTTTGGATCATTGGAATCTCTTTTGGGGTAGAAGTGACATGTGTAAGAAGGACAGGTTACACCTGAATTGGAAAGGGATTAATATACTGGTGGGGAGATTTGCTAGAGCTATACAGGAGAATTTAAACTAATAAGGGGGCAGTGGTTTGGGATCCAGAGAGGTAGTGAGAAAAGGATCAGTCTGAGGCTGGTGCAGTTGGGAAAAGGAGGAGATCAAATAGTCAAGGCAGGCAGGAGCAGTACAGAGGATGAGGTAGGACTGATAAATTAAACTGTATTTATTTCAATGAAAGAGGCCTGACAGATAAAGCAGATTACCTCCGGACATGGTTGGGAACATGGGACTGGGATATCATAGTTACGACAAAAGCATGGCTCAGGGTTGGTCAGGACTGGCAACTTAATGTTCAAGGGTATAGAAGGATAGAAAGGGGGGACAAGAGAGGAGGGGGAATGGCATTTTTGATTAGGGATAACATTACATTTGTGCTTACACAGGATATTCCAGGGAGTACATCCAGTGAAGTTAGTTGAGTGGAACTGAGAAATAGAAAGGATGATCACCTTGTTGGAACTGAGCTATAGTCTTTCTCCAATAGTCAGTGGGACATTGAAAAACATGTTTATAAGGAGATCTCCATAATCTGTAAGAATAATAGGATGGTTATGGTCGGGGATTTTAACTTTCCAAACATAGACTGAGACTGCCATAATGTTAAGGGAGATGAAAGTGAGGAGATTGGAGATTGGAGTCAAGATTAGAATAGTGCTGGAAAAGCACAACAGGTCAGGCAGCATCTGAGGAGCAGGAAAATCGACATTTCGGCAGGAGCCCTTCATCAGGAATGTGTTAAGGGATCAGATACAGAGGAATTTGTAAGTGCCAACAAGAAAAGTTTCTGATTCAGTATGTGGATGCTCCTGGGACATAAGGCAGTGCAACTGACTGAAGTGTCAGTGGGGGAGCACTTTGGGGCCAGTGATTATAATCCTATTAGTTTCAAAATAATGATCTAAAAGTCACAGTTCTAAATTAGAGGGAGGCCAATCTTGATGATATTCAGCAAGAACTTTCAAAAGCTGATTGGGGGCAGATATTCGCAAGTAAAATGATGGCTGGAAAATGGGAAGCCTTCAAAAATAAGATAACAAGGGTTCAGAGGCAATATGTCCCTGTTAGGATGAAGGTTAAGGCAGGTAGATGTAGGGAATACTGGATGACTGGAGAAATTGAGGTTCTGGTCAAAAAATAGAAGGAAGCATGTGTCAGGTATGGACAGCAGCGATCGAGTGAATCCCTGGAGGAGTGTAAGGGTTGTAGGAATATACTTAAGACAGAGATTGGGAGAGCAAGAAAGGAACATGAAATAGCTTTGGAAAATAGGGTTAAGGAGAATCAAAGGGTTTCTACAAATACATTAAGGACAAAAGAGTAATGAGGAAGAGAAAAGGGCCCCTTAAAGATCAGCAAGGCCACCTGTGTGTGGAACTGCAGGAGATGGGGGAGATATTAAACAAGTATTTACTGTGGAAAAGGATATGGAAGCTAGAGAACTTGGGGAAATAAACAGTGATATCTTGTCCATATTACAGTGGAGGTGGCACTGGATATCTTAAAACGTATAAAGATGGATTGATCCCTGGGACCGGATCAGGAATACCCTAAAACTTTGTGGGAAGCTGGGAAAGGTCCCTTGCTAAGATATTTATATCATCGATAGCTACAGGTGGGGTGCCAGAAGACTGGAGGTTGGCTAAGACCGGTGAGCCTGACATCAGTGGTGGGCAGGTTGTTGGAGAGGATTCTGAGGGACAGGACTTAGATGAATTTGGAAAGACAAAGACTGATTAGGGATAGTCAACATCGCTTTGTGTATGGGAAGTCATATCTCACAAACTTGATTGACATGATTTGGAGGTTCTGGTGTTGGACTGGGGTGTACAAACTTAAAAATCACACAGCACCAGGTTATAATTCAACAGGTTTATTTGGAATCACTAGCTTTCTGAGTGCTGCTTTGAAACCACCTGATGAAGGAGCAGCGCTCCGAAAGCTAGTGCTTCCAAATAAACGTGTTGGATTATAACCTGGTGTTGTGATTTTTAACTTGATTGAGTTTTCTGAAGAAGTGACAAAAAGAATTCATGAAGGCAGAGTGTTGGACATTGTTTATATGGACTTTAGTAAGATGTCCAATAAAGTTCCACATGGTAGATTGGTTAACAATGTTAGATAACATGGAATACAGGGAGAACTAGCCACATGGATAGGATAAATAGACAAGGTCTTTTCCCTGGGATGGGGGAGTCCAGAACTAGAGGACATAGGTTTAGGGTGAGAAGGGAAAGATTTAAAAGGGGACCTAAGGGGCAACTTTTTCACACAGAGTGGTGCATATGTGGAATGAACTGCCAGAGGAAGTGGTGGAGGCTGGTACAATTGCAACATTTAAAAGGCGTCTGGATGGGTACATGAATAGGAAGGGTTTAGAGGAATATGGACCAAGTGATGGCAAATGGGTCTAGATTAATTTAGGATATCCGGTCAGCATGGATGAGTTGGACTGAAGGGTCTGTTTCCATGCTGTACGTCTCTATGATTCTTTGACTCTGAGGTTACTAGGTGAGGGTAGTGATGAGGATGTACTCTATTTGAACTTCATTAAGGTTTTTGACAAGATCTCTCATGGCAACCAGGGCACTTTGGCACTTTGGATACAAAATTGGCTGAATGGCAGGGGGTAGACAGGAATATGTTCTGTAGCTGGATGCCTGAGTCCAGTGGCATGTTTCCTTGTGGTGTACATTAATGATCTAGTCATGAATGTATGAGTTTTGATCTGTATGTTCACAAACTACACATAAATTGGTGGTGTGATAAAGAGCGAGAAGAAAAGCCTCAGACTAAAGGATGATGTAGATGGACTGGTCAAATACGCAGAGTAATGGTCATTGGAACTCAATTCTAAAAAATGTGAAGAGCTGAATTTTGAGAGGCCAACAAGGCAATGAAGTATACAATGAGTAGCAGGACCCTAGGGAGTGCAGAGAATGAGAGGGACTTTAGTGCGCGTGTCCTCAGACCCTTGAAGCCAACAGGACAGGTGGATAGCGTGGTTAAGATGATAAGTGGCCATACTTTCTTTTTTAGTTGCAACATTGAATTCAAGAGTAGGATGGTTATGATGGAGCTATATAAGATGTGAGGGCATGGTTAGAGTACTGAGTGCCATTCTGGTTGCTATACTACAGGAAGGAAATGAGAAGGTGCAGAAGAAATCCCCCAAGATGTTGCCTGGGCTGGAGGTTTCAGCTCTGAAGAGAGATTAGATAGGCTGTGGTTGTTTTCCTTGGAGCAGGAAATGCTGAGAGGAGACCTGACTGAGGTGTAAAATGTTACTAGAGACATGGTTGGAGGATTTGAGCTACAGGGAGAGGATGAACAGGCTGGGGCTGTTTTTCCTGGAGCATTGGAGGCTGAGGGGTGACCTTATAGAGGTTTATAAAATCATGAGGAGCATGGATAGGATAAATCGACAAGGTCTTTTCCCTGGGCAGGGGGAGTCCAGAACTAGAGAGCATAGATTTAGGGTGAGAGGGGAAAGATATAAAAGAGACCTATAGGACAACATTTTCACGCAGAGGGTGGTACGTGTATGGAATGAGCTGCCAGAGGAAGTGGTGGAGGCTAGTAAGATTGCAACATTTAAAAGGCATCTGGATGGGTCTATGAATAGGAAGGGTTTGGAGGGTTATGGGCCGGGTGCTGGCAGGTGGGACCAGATTGGGTTGGGATATCTGGTCAGCATGGACAAGTTGGACTGAAGGGTCTCTTTCTGTGCTGTACATCTCTATGACTCTGTGACATAGAAATGAAGAAACATTTTTAAAAACTGAAAGAACTGTGAATGCTATAAATCAGAGACAGAGACAGGAATTACTGGAAAAGCGTAGCAGGTCTGGCAGCATCTGTGGAGAGAAGTCAGGATTAACGTATCAGATCGAGTGAGCCTTCCTCAGAACAGAAAAGAAACTTTTCTCCTTGAAAGAGGGGTCAATAACCAGGAAGCATAGATTTAAGGTAAAGGGCAGTAGGTTTTGATGGGATTTAATGAAGAATATTTTTCAGCTAGAAGGAGATGAGGATCTAGAAACTACTGCCAGAAAGGGTGGAGGCAGCAGCCATCATCAATATTTAAGAAATATTTAGGCAATCACTTTCAGTGCCACAGCATACAAGGCTATAGGCCAAGTGCTGGAAAATGGGACTTAAATAGATAGATACCTGATGACCACCATGGACAAGATGGGCTAAATAGTCTCTTTCTGTCCTGTAAAACTCGATGACACTAATTTGCTAGAGCTCTTTGAGTATAGAAGAAGCAGAGTTGGTAATGGGGAATTGGTAGATGCACCGTATTCAGATTTCCATAAGGCATTCAAAAAGGTGCACAAGACAGGAGCTCCTGGTATTAGCGTGGACTGCAGATCGGTCTACACACAAAACAGAGTTTGGACTAATCGTCTTTTTCAAGTTGGAAAAGCATAATTAATGGAGTATCACAAGGACCAATCCTAGAGCCTCAATTATTTACTATGTGTATTAATGTTGTAATGAGGGTATAAGGAGTCTTCAAGGGATATAGATAGATTGAGTGAGCTAGCAAAAACTTTGGCAGATGGAGTTTAATGTAGCAAAATCTGAGATAAACAGCAGACTTTTATTTTAAATGAAGAGAGACACCAAAAAGAATCTGCAGTACAAAGGGATCTGGGTGTTTTTGTACATGTGTAAGAGAAGAATCTCCCATACACACACACATAAGTGTGTATCTCCCATACACATGTAGTAGAATAGATATGAATTAGTTGACTGAGAATGCTTACGTAAGGCTCATTCAAGTAGAGCAATGTGGTCCACTGACTGTGTTGAAATGGCTGACACTCTGTGATATTTCAGTTAGGCCACAGTACCTTTGCAGCCTGACCATTAGATAGCTGGTTGACAAGATTAGACTGGACGAGAATGAGTACTGCAGATGCTGGAGATCAAAGTCGAAGAGTGTGGTGCTGGAAAAGCACAGCCGATCAGGCAGCATCCGAGAAGCAGGAGAGTTGACGTTTTGAGTATAAGCTCTTCACCAGGAAGAGCTTATGCTTGAAACGCTGATTCTCCTGCTCTCCGGATGCTGCCTCACCCAAGGTTAGACTGGATGATAGGACAGGAATAGCTGACAAAGTAGATAGCTGATTAAATTATTAAACTAAAATGACAGCACCGTAGAACGGGGTTGGTGACAAGCTGCTGACCATTGCTAGATGAGTTGTTTATTTCTGTCGAAAACGTTGTAACTCATGCTCGTGAATTAGTGAGCTCAGTATTCCTGCATGTCTATCTGGTACTCCTCTCCCTGCATTTACCAATCACCGCTTGTAATAAACCGTTCGATTCGCTTTAACGAGCTCCTCTGCCTCTGAGTTGTGACTGCCTCTGTGAAGATCGCTCTTACAGCATGTAACACAGAAAGTTAGCAGGCAGGCACAGCAAGGAATGAAGAAGTCAAATGGATGTTGGCCTTTATTGCTTGGAAATTGGAGTTGAAAACAGGGATGTCTTGTTACAATTGCATAGTGTTTGAGTTGGCCACACCTGGAGTATTGTGTTTTGGTTAAGAAAGGATATATTGGCATTGGAGGCAGTCTAAAAGAGATTCACTCAGCTGGTTCCTGGGATGAAGAAGTTAACTTTTCAAGAATGACTAGGCCTTCATTAGAGCTTTTAAGAATAAGGAGAGACATGATTAAAACAAAGAAGATTATGAGGAGGCTTTAGAGGGTAGATGTAGCCAAGACATTTCCACTTATAGGTAAATCTCATCCTAGGGACCATAGTTGCAACACAAGTAGACACTCAAAACTGGGATGCAGAGCATTTTTTCTCTCATAGAGGGTACCAAATGTCCGGAGTTCCCTATCGCAGAGAGTTGTGGGTTCACTACAAGTATATAAGGGGAAAAGTTTGTGCGAAGATTTGTAGCTCGGGTGCTCGTTGTTGTGGTTCTGTTCGCCAAGCTGGAAGTTTTTGTTGCAAACATTTCGTCCCCTGGCTAGGTGACATCATCAGTGCTTGGGAGCCTCCTGCGAAGCGCTTCTTTGATGTTTCCTCCGGTGTTTATAGTGGCCTGTCCCTGCCGCTTCCGGTTGTCAGTTTCAGCTGTCCGCTGTAGTGGTTGGTATATTGGGTCCAGGTCGATGTGTTTGTTGATGGAGTTTGTGGATGAATGCCATGCCTCTAGGAATTCCCTGGCTGTTCTCTGTCTGGCTTGCCCTATGATATAAGGGGAAGGTGGATGGATTTTTGAAGTATTTGAGAGAGTTGGGGTTATAAAGAGGTGACATAAAAGAGGAGTTGAGGCCTGGGACAGAGCCTGTTGAGTGGTAGCTGAAAATGTGTTGCTTTGCTGGAAAAGCGCAGCAGGTCAGGCAGCATCCATGGAACAGGAGAATCGACGTTTCGGGCATAAGCCCTTCTTCAGGCTTATGCCCGAAACGTCGATTCTCCTGTTCCCTGGATGCTGCCTGACCTGCTGCGCTTTTCCAGCAACACATTTTCAGCTCTGATCTCCAGCATCTGCAGACCTCACTTACTCCTGTTGAGTGGTAGGGCAAGTGTAAGATTCCGAACAGCTTACTCCTGCTCCTATGATGTACCTATGTTCATCAGGCATGATGTACCCAGTTACAGTCTTTTCCTGACCTTTTGGGATCAGCTGAAAGATGTTCTGTCACTCTATCATTTGTTATAAATTCTAGAAATGTTTCAGTAATAGATATTTAGCCTAATTGGTGTCCCAGTCCCTAATTTCCTTCCTTTTAAATAGGAGTATACCATGCACAGTTTTTAAATCTAGAAGTAGAATTCTTGAATCAAAAGAAATTTGGGAGTTTGTATTTTTCTCACCTATGCCGTGGGATTGAAACAGTCTGATCCTAGGGGATTGACATTCTTTAATGCCATTAATGTCTTTGTTAATATATTATTTTGCTTACATTAATTTTGCTGAGACTTTGTTTGGTTATTAATTTCCTTGGTACTTCTGGCATGCCGACCTCTTCCTGTACTGTGAAAAGAGATGCAAAAGTAACTATTAATTAAAATATCTTTTCTAACTGATTCGGCTGTATTGGACATTGGTTAGATCACTGTTGGAATATTGCGTGCAATTCTGGTCTCCTTCCTATCGAAAGGATGTTGTGAAACTTGAAACTGTTCAGAAAAGATTTACAAGAATGTTGCCAGGGTTGGAGGATTTGAGCTATAGGGAGAGGTGTAATAGGCTGGGGCTGTTTTCCCTGGAGCATCCGAGGCTGAGGGGTGACCTTGACAGAGGTTTATAAAATCATGAGGGGCATGGATAGGATAAATAGACAAAGTCTTTTCCTTGGGTTGGGGGAGTGCAGAACTATAGGGCATAGGGTTTGGGTGAGAGGGGAAAGATATAAAAGAGACCTAAGGGGCAACTTTTTCACGCAGAGGGTGGTACGTGTATGGAATGAGCTGCCAGAGGGTGTGGTGGAGGCTGGTACAATTGCAACATTTAAAAGACATCTGGATGGGTAGATGAATAGGAATGGTTTGGAGGGATATGGCAGGGTGTTGGCAAGTGGGGCTAGGTTAGCTTGGGATATCTGGTCGGCATGGACGAGTTGGATCGAAGAGTCTGTTTCCGTGCTGTACACCTCTATGATTCTCTGACTCTATAAAATCTGAGGATACGTTCCTATATTCAGTAAACTGTCAACAGATTAGTCAAGCAACAGCCGATTTCCCAGACATCACCACCATCATCCTTGGGCATATTCTGTTGCACTAAAAATGCTGTCCCTCTGGAGATAGCAAGTTAGTGGTAGAGAGTTTCTTTTTCTGTGCAGTATGACTGTGACTGGCCCTGATCTGGTCCATGGCCATGTTTTCCGAGGTTCACAATCCCTGGAATATGAAACTGCAGGCCCTAGCGGCACAGCTGCAACTTGTTACTGATGCACGGGCCTTAGCAACTCACCAAGCTATGTCTGCTCTGGGTTTTTCCAGACACTGTTCTCATTTACATACACATACAGACACACATACAAACACACAGAGACAGACAGACACGCGTGCACACACACAGACAGACACGCTCGCATGCACACACACGCAGACACGCGCACGCACACACACCTCTAATCTTGTGCAGCTACATCAAGCAAATACTGCTTGTGAGCTCTTCAACCCCCATTGTCTCAGTTTTGCTGAAGTATTAATACTTGCAGGCTTCTTCTGAGCTCTCATATCTTCCCCAAACAAAAACTCAACAATTTCCCCACTCTCAGTAGCTCTCCCATTACTTTTAGTGTTGACTCCAACTCTTAGTTGCTTACTAATTATGAAATCCGCTGAGTTTGTACTAACAGAACAGAGCCACCCACCTCCTCCAGACTTCTCACTAAATTCTCCCCTGTGCAGAGATCTGTGTAGTTCAGCTGTCTTCCCAATAGTACTGCTAACTGCTACATTCCCAAAATGGAGTCTTTTTGTCTTTCTTTCCCTTGCTTACAGACCTCAGTTCTTCTCTGTCTCAAATGTTTTATAAGACATTAAGTTCTTGAGGGAATTTACATGTACTTAATGATATTTCATAAATGGAGCTATATTTAATGCAGTGAACCATAGAACTGTTATGTTTAAACTTAATTTTGCTTCATCTTAAATTGGCACCTGTGGTTTGCCTAGGTGAGGTGAGCTCGTATGGAAAGTATAAGGGTAGGGAAAGGGGAGTGAAGTGGCTTGACTTGGCACAAAGTTGGTATAGGGAGCTATAAGAGGCTAAGGGATTAGTGGGAGGTGTGTTGGTATAGAGGGTGTGAGCGGGAGATGGGTACGTGTAGAGGACACAAGTTGGAATGCGGGATGGGGTGCTCATTGGGGACGAGTGAAGGCCATGGTTTAGCATGAGAATATGAGGCCGCTCCAAGTGTGAGGGAGACTTGGTTTGGCACAACATGGCATGTATGTTCGAGGAGAGTTGATGGCAGGGAAACTGATAGTGTATGAGTGAGGACTAGAGAGCCCATTGGTTTCCTAAGAATTTATTGCAGTTGTTCCTATAAACAATGAAGGCCATTTAAACAACCCATTCAGCAGGCTTTGTGGCTCTCTCCATGTGTGCCTTAAGACATAGCACAGATTGGATTTGGGCCCATTCTCAGGTAAGGAATGTACCCAATATGGACTGCCCTGCCTCAGCAACAAAATTCCAGCCTTTCACACAATCCAACAATAAACTGCATTGTCAGACCATATGATTCTTTACCAGTTCACAATTCACTATAAGAATTCAGGTACCAAACTTCACAATGCCAGCATGACTATAGCAAACAGCAATTTACTCAACATTCTATCTTTTTATTTATACATTCCATGAATACTATTGTAATGATGGATCAGAATCTGAAAATACTTCCAGATATACAGAACAACCTCAATTATCCAAACGAGACGGGCAGGGAGTAACTTGTGTGGATAACTGATCGGGGTTTCCCGTGGCGACGGCAACAGCAGGAACAGGGTTCCCGTGGCGACGGCAATAGCAGGGCCAGGGTTCCCTTGGCGACGGCAATAGCAGGGACAGGGTTCCCGTGGCGACAGCAATAGCAGGGACAGGGTTCCTGTGGCGACGGCAACAGCAGGGACAGGGTTCCCGTGGCGACGGCAATAGCAGGGACAGGGTTCCCTTGGCGACGGCAATAGCAGGGACAGCGTTCCCGTGGCGACAGCAATAGCAGGGACAGGGTTCCCGTGGCAACGGCAATAGCAGGGACAGAGTTCCCGTGGCGACAGCAATAGCAGGGACAAAGTTCCCGTGGCGACAGCAATAGCAGGGACAGCATTCCCTTGGCGACGGCAATAGCAGGGACAGGGTTCCCTTGGCGACGGCAATAGCATGGACAGGGTTCCTGTGGCGATGGCAATAGCAGGGACAGGGTTCCCGTGGCGACGGCATTAGCAGGGACAAGGTTCCCGTGGCGACGGCAATAGCAGGGACAGGGTTCCCGTGGCGATGGCAGTAGCAGGGACAGGGTTCCCGTGGCGACGGCAATAGCAGGAACAGGGTTCCTGTGGCGACGGCAATAGCTGGAACAGGGTTCCCGTGGCGACGGCAATAGCAGGGACAGGGTTCCCGTGGCAACGGCATTAGCAGGGACAGGGTTCCTGTGGCGACGGCAATAGCTGGAACAGGGTTCCCGTGGCGACGGCATTAGCAGGGACAGGGTTCCCACGGCGACGGCAATAGCAGGAACAGGGTTCCCGTGGCAACGGCATTAGCAGGGACAGGGTTCCTGTGGCGACGGCAATAGCAGGAACAGGGTTCCTTTGGCGACGGCAATAGCAGGGACAGGGTTCCCGTGGCGACCATGTTCCTGCTCCCACTGCCAGCCCAGGCTGCCTGGTCTCGCTATGCTTTGATTTAAATTTAATAAAATTTTTGCGGGACCTTGATATATTGTTCGGATAATCTGAAATTCGGATAATTGATGTTTGGATAACCAAGGTTCTGTATTGCACTACTAATTCCCACTTAGTCTTTTTTAAAAGACTAATACAGTAAAAGGTTGTCAGTGAATGTAAATTCAGAAAAGGTAAAAGGAAGAGATAACTAAAAGCAGACTACACCTCCCCCAAGGAAGCCATCTCCTGCAGACATATTTTTGTTTTAGTTGAAAAATGTGGTACTGGAAAAACACAGCAGGTCAGGCAGCATCCAAGGAGCAGGAGAGTCAATGTTTCGGGCATAAGCCCTTCATCAGGAATTAAATATTTGTGTTTTTCCTTCCAGGGTCAAATAGATGGCATTAAAATCTGACTCTAACCCTGGTCTGTGTGTATGAGTAGCCTGAGATATTAGAATGTGGACAAGTGTGCTGTGAGAGTCATACGTTGCGAACAGCCATTAAACATATCTGCAAGTGAATGAGGAAAACAACATTTCTCACTCTGAAAGCTGCCTGCCAGCCACCATTGAAAAGAATCAGGTTGAGAGAATTTCAATCTGTAAAACCAAGAATCTTGAAATTGAATATTGAACTGTCAACATCAATGCTACCAATACCATAACATTTTCCTGTCTACTTTTCTTGAACAACCCAGAAACTGATCCATGTATTCTTTTAAAACATTTTTTGGACTCTTATTCCTAATCTGTGTATGTGTGATGCTTTATGATTTCTTCTTGCCAATTTTTCAATGACCTCAGACACATGCAGCTAAGTAATTTTTTTTGCTATTCAACTTCCTCTGCCAACAAGATGCATTGCAGAAATTCGCCAAAGATCCTGAGACCGCACTTTCCAAGCCCCTAACCACAGCCATCTAGGGCAACAGACCCTGCATCTAGGAACGCCAGACCCTGCAAGTCACTCACCATCCAGACTCTGAAATACTGTATATTGCTGCTCTTTCAGTGTCGCTGGGTCTCAATCCTGGAGTGCATCTACTTGCAGCACACTTTCTCAAGGGAGGCAAGCATCGGGCAATAAATGCTGGCCCAGCCATCCGTACCCACATCCCATGATTGAGCAACAAAATTTTAATAAGTCATAGAATCATCAGTTGCAGCACATAAAGAGGCTAGTTAGTCCATCGTGACAATGCTAGCTCTCTACAAGAGCAACTCTGTAAGTCTCACTCCTCCTCCTCCCTATCTCCATGCCTTTACAAATAATTTATCTTCAGTTGTTTATTGAATTGTCTTTCGAAAGCGCCATTTCCAGCTGCATCTGTCACACTCTCAGGTACTGCATTCCAGATCATAAACACTTGCTGTTGAGAAAAGTTCTGCCTTCTGTCACTGGTGCTTCTTTCATTAATAATCTTCAATCCGTTTCCTCCAATTCTTTGCTTTTCTGCAAATGGCTGCCGTTTTACTGTGTCTGTCCTGCCATCTCATGATCTTGAGTGGCTCTATTAAATCTTCTCTCAGCCTTCATTTCTCTAAGGAGAAGAATGCCAGCTCTTCAAATCTAGCCACATAATTGAGGGTTCGTCATCTTTGGAATTTTCTCATAGACCTCTTCTGCAGCATTTATTAAAGCTTTTGCATCATTCCTTAAGCGCACTGCCCAAATTAGACATAATGATGGAGTGCAGCAATTCAAGAAGGGATTGGCAATAAATGCTAGCCTAACTCAGCAATACCTACTTCAGGGGAACCCACTGAGCCTTAGATGACATTTTCCTTAACGTCATTACGACTCATTGGGGTAGTGCACTGAAAATCAAGCTCCACGATTCCTAGCGCTATCACACATGTGAAAATTTGAATCAAGTACCAAATTACCCCATTTTATCTAAAAGCCGAATTCAGGTTTAAGAATATGCACACCTGATTTTCCTCTAACAAGAAAATAGCTACTTATTGTTTTTAAACTAAGGGCGGGAAAGAAACATGAATTACTAACTTATAATTGGAATTTAAACTCTACACCTTTTTAAAATTCACATACAAATATAAACAGACAAAGAGACAAGATGAGTCACAGGTATTATGAGAGGGGGAGGAGAAACAGAGTTATTGTTCTGAGATCAGTTTGGCTCATTGCTGCTTATGAGCTGTTTTCTTTCAGTTCCGTTTATTTCTTTTCAACTCTTTGATGAGCAGACAAGGTTAATCAGTGTGCTGATTCTCAGGTTAAGAATTTGCAGTGCCAGATCTCTAAAGCCTTTGTTTTTAATAAATCTTTCCCTCTCATTAGGAGATTTGCAGACACAGCATTTTAAAGGGAAAACAATTAGTAGGAGATTTTATGTTGCTTCTTCACACACAGACAGAGAGAGAAAAAGAGAGAGAGATGTACATGCTTTCTCTTTGCATGGGAAAAGCTGTTCCACTATTTCTCAAACACAAGGTTGGAGCCACTTTCTGAGGAACCAATCAAGAAGTTGTTACTATGCTGCACTCTCTTGAATGCACAACAACAACTGAAAACTAACTAGGGTTATTGAGTCATGGAAACAGACCCTTCGGTCCAACTCGTCCATGCCGACCAGATATCCTAAATTAATCTCGTCCCATTTGCCAGGACTTGGCCCCTTTCCCTCTTAAACCCATCCTATTCAGATACCCATCCAGATGCCTTTTAAATGTTGTAATTATACCAGCCTCCACGAATTCCCCTGGCAGCACATTCCATACACCCACCACCCTCTGTGTGAAAACGTTACCTCTTAGGTCTCTTTTATATCTTTCCCCTCTCACCCTAAACCTATGCCCTCTAGATCTGGACTCCCCCAACCCAGGGAAAAGACCTTGTCTATTTTCCCTATCCATGCCCCTCATGGTTTTATAAACCTCTATAAGGTCACCCCTCAGCGTCCGACGCTCCAGGAAAAACAGCCCCAGCCTATTCAGCCTCTCCCTATAGCTCAAATCCTCCAACCCAGGCAACATCCTGCTAAGATTTGCTTTTCCAAAATGCAGCACCTCACATTTATCTAAATTAAACTCCATCAGCCATTCCTTGACCCATTAGCCCATCTGATCAAGATCCCATTGTACTCTAAGGTAACCTTCTTCGCTGTCCACTACACCTCCAATTTTGGTGTCATCTACAAACTTACTAACTAAACCTCCTATGTTCACATCCAAATTATTTATACAAATGATGAAAAGCAATGGACCCAGCACCGATCATTGTGGCACTCCACTGGTCACAGGCCTCCAGTCTGAAAAGCAGCCCTTTACTACCATCCTCTGTCTTCTACCTTCAAGTCAGTTCTGTATCCAAATGACTAGTTCTCTCTATATTCCGTGAGCTCTAACCTTGCTAACCAGTCTACTATGAGGAATTTTGTCTAACACCTTACTGAAGTCCATATAGATCACGTCTACCACTCTGCCATCATCAATCCTCTTTGTTACTTCTTCAAAAGACACAATCAAGCTTGTGAGACATGATTACCCACACACAAAGCCATGTTGACTATCCCTAATCAGTCCTTGTCTTTCCAAATACATGTACGTCCTGTCCCTCAGGATTCCCTCCAACTTGCCCACCACCGATGTCAGGCTCACTGGTCTACAGTTCCCTGGCTTGTCCTTACCACCTTTTTTAAACGGTGGTACCACGTTAGCCACCCTCCAGTCTTCTAGCATGTCACCTGTGACTATCGATGATCCTATTATCTCAGCAAGGGGCCCAGCAATCACTTTCCTAACTTCCCACAGAGTTCTAGGGTACACCTGATCCTATTCTCTCTCTGGTTACCCTTTCGTCCTTAATGTATTTATAAATCCCTTTGGATTCTCCTTAACCCTATTGGCCAAAGCTATCTCATGTCCCTTTTTGCCCTCCTGATTTCTCTTATAAGTATACTCTTACTGCCTTTATACTCTTCTACGGATTCACTCGATCTCTGCTGTTTACAACTGACAAATGCTTCCTCCTTTACCTTTAAATGAAACCTCAATTTCTCTAGCCATCCAGCATTCCCTACCAGCCTTGCCTTTCACCCGAGCAGGAATGTACTGATTCTGGACTCCCATTATCTCATTTATGATGGCTTTACCTGTGAACATCTGCCCCCAATCAGCTTTTGAAAGTTTTTGCCTAATACCATCAAAATTGGCCTTTCTCCAATTTAGAACTTTAACTTTTAGATTGAGTCTATCCTTTTCCATCACTATTTTAAATCTAATAGAATTATGGTCGCTGGCTCCAAAGTGCTCCCCCATTGACACCTCAGTCACTTGCCTTGCCTTATTTCCCATGTATAGTTCAGGTTTTTGCACATTCTGTTGTAGGTATCTCCATATACTGAATCAGAACATGTTCTTGTACACACTTAACAAATTCCTCTCCATTCTAAACCCTTAACACTATGGCAGTCCCAGTGTATGTTTGGAAAGTTAAAATCCCCTACCATAACCACTCTATTATTCTTACAGATAACTGAGATCTCTTTATAAATTTGTTTCTCAATTTCCCGCTAACTATTGAAGGATCTATAATACAATCCCAATAAGGTAATCATTCTTTTCTTATTTCTCAGTTCTGCTCAAATAACTTCCCTGGACGTGCTCCCAGGATTATCCTCCCTCAGTACAGCTGTAACATTATCCCTTATCAAAAATGCTACTCCCCCTTCTCTCTTGCACCCCCTTCTATCCTTCCTGTAGCATTTGTATCCTGGAATCACAGGTTGGCGCAACATCGAGGGCCGAAGGGCCTGTTCTGCGATGTATTGTTCTATATTCTATGTTCTATGAATATTAAGCTGCCAGTTCTGTCCATCCCTAAGCCACATCTCTGTATTACTATGATATCCCAATCCCATCTTTCTAACCGTGCCTTCAGTTCCTCTGCCTCTTAAATTGAAATAAATGCAGTTTAATATAACTCATTCTCTGCTTTGTTCCTGCCTGCCCTGACTGTTTGACTTGCTCCCTTTCCAAACTATACCAGTCTCAGACTGATCTCTTTCCTCACTGTCGGAAATGTTTATCATGAGGGAGCATAATTTTAAGGTTGGAGGAAGGTTTAGGAAGATGTCAGAAGTCGATTCTTTACACAGAGAGTGGTGGGTAGGTGGAATGCACTACCAGCAGTGGTGATAGAGTCAGATACATTAGAGACATTTAAGTGACTGTTGGATAGGCACATGGAAGTTAGTACAATGAATGGTATGTAGGTTAGTCTGATCCTAGAGTAGGATAGAAGGCCAGCACAAAATGGTATGTACTGTGCTATACTGTTCTATGTTCTATGTTCCAAAGACTACTTTTGCACCTTAAGAATTTATAGAAAAGAGCACAGTCTTACTGTTCTAAAAATACACTGCAAAATTTTAGTCAAGAGTCAGATCTCAATAAAACATATAACCAAAAACAACCCACTCAGGAATAAAAGAATGACTAGCGTAAGATGAAGAAGTGGGAATTTGTGTGTGGAATCTGAGGACATGGGGAAGCGCTTAACGAATACTTTTCATCAGTTTTAACATTGGAAAAGGGCAATGTTAGTGAGAATACGCAGATACAGGCTACTCGATTAGATGGGATTGAGGTTGACAAAGAGGAGGTTTTAGCAATTTTGGAAGATCTGAAAATAGATAAGACCCCTGGGCTGGATGGGATTTATCCTCAGATTCTATGGGAAGACAGGGAGGAGATTGCAGAGCCTTTGGCTTTGATCTTCATGTCATCATTGTTGACAGGAGTAGCGCCAGAAGACTGGAGGATAGCAAATGTTGTTCCCTTGTTTAAGAAGGGGAGTCGGGACAATCCTGGTAACTATAGGCCAATGAGCCTTACTTTGGTTGTGGGTAAGGTTTTGTAAAAAGGTTATCAGAGATAGGATTTATAATGGGGAAAGGAATAATTTGATTAGGGTAGTCAACACAGTTTTGTGAAGGGTAGGTCACGCCTCACTAACCTTATTGAGTTCTTCAAGGAGCTGACAAAACAGGTGGATGAAAGTAAAGTGGTTAATGTGGTGTATATGAACTTCAGTAAGGCGTTTGATAAGGTTCCCCACAGTAGGCTATTGCACAAAAAAAAACAGTTTTGGGATTGAAGGTGATTTAATGGTTTGGATCAGAAATTGGCTAGCTGAAAGAAGACAGAGGGTGATGGTTGATGGGAAATGTTTATCCTGGAGCTCAGTTAATAGTGGGGTACAGCAAGGATCTGTCTTGGGGCCACTGCTGTATGTATTTTCATAAATGATCTGGATGTGGGCATGGAAAGTTGGGTTAGTAAATTTGCTGATGATACTAAGATAGGCAGAGTTGTGGATAGTGCCGAAGGATGTTGTGGGTTACAGAGGGACATAGATAAGATGCAGAGCTGGGCTGAGAAGTGGCAAATGGTGTTTAATGCGGACAAGTGTGAGGCAGTTCGCTTCGGAAAAAGTAACAGCAATGCAGAGTACTGAGCTAATGGTAAAATTCTTGGCAGTGTAAATAAACAGAGAGATCTCGGTGTCCAGGTGCATAAATCCCTGAAAGTTGCCACCCAGATTGATAGTGTTGTTAGGAAGGCATATGGTGTGTTGGTATTTATTGTTAGGGGGATTGCGTTTTGGAGCCACGAAGTCATGCTTCAGCTGTACCAGACACTGGTAAGGCTGCATCTGGAGTATTGCATGCAGTTCTGGTCACCGCATTATAGGAAGGATGTGGAAGCTTTCAGAGGAGATTTACTAGGATGTTGCCTGGCATAGAAGGAGGGTCTTATGAAGAAAGGCTGAGGGAACTGAGGCTGTTTTCGTCAGAGAGAAGAAGGTTCAGAGGTGACTTATAAAACGTATAAGATAATCAGAGGGTTAGATAGGGTGGACAGTGAGAGCCTTTTTCCTCGGTTGGTGAAGGCTAACACAAGGGGACATAGCTTTAAATTGAGGGGTGATTGATATAGGAAAGATATCAGAGGTAGTTTCTTCATTCAGAGGGTAGAAGGGGCACGGAACAGCCTGCCTGCAACAGTACTAGACTCGCTGGCATTAAGGGCATTTAAATGGGCATTGGACATAGATATGGATAATAATGGAACGGTTAGATGGGCATCAGATTATTTTCACAGGTCGGCGCAACATCGAGGGCCGAAAAGCCTGTACTGTTTCTATGTCCTATTCAGTACTTAAAAAAAAGACAGCAAGGTTACACTTAAAAACCATGCACTTATCTGCTGTCTCTCACACAGGTTCCTCCAAGGTCAGCTGTGAATTTCACTGTTTGTTAATTTTTCTTAGATGCACTCCGAAGTCTAGAAATACTATCTGTGGTCAAAACTACCCTGCACACACATACCCTTGCACAATGTGTATAGCTTCTCACCCACTGTTCAAATAAAGTAATACCTGCAGATAAATCATCTTCAGGCTGCAAATAACCTCTTTCAGTCTCTTGGTTTAAAGCAGTATCTTTCACCACATTTTTAATCCACAATCCGAAAAAAATTGGTCTTTACAATGTACAGCAACTTATATTTCATATTGAAATTTATTTTCTAAAATATTAGGACATTTTAAATTTCAATTAGCAATGAAGCATTTGCACAAACATTAAAAGTTTATGGAAGTGTTTACATGCTTAGGTTTGAACAATTAAGTATCCCTAAAACACTTGATTTTTTTAATGATAAATTTCTGCAATGATGGAGAGAAAACAACAAAAAAGGAATTAAAATGGACATTTTTAAGGCAATCACCAATATAATGACAAAACAAAGCTATGCATTAGCTTATCAGTAACATACATGACAAAATTGTTTTGTTGCTTCCTCATTGTCACGTTCCTATAATGTTAACTGTATACTTTTGAACAGGATATTTTGCATTGTTCTTAATTGCAACACATTCATCAACTATTGCAACTTGGGAAATTATTAGTTAATGCATAAAGTATTCCCAGTTGGATCCATAAGTACGCAATTAGATTGCGTTATTAAACATTTTTAATAATCAGTTCTCTGTTATAATTAAGTATCAAATAGATCTAGGTAACAAAAATATTCCACAATTGAAACAATTTAAGTTCATTATAAAGAATATATTTACAGTATGAAACAGTTATCATGAAATAAAGCGTAGTTATTCACATATTATCATCAAATGTCTAATAAATCATATTTAGAAAGCAAATCATTTTACAGAGAGGATATGGCGCCAAAGCTAATAATATATAGTGAAGTGAAATATCCACGCTTCATTCACCCCAGTTGAGAATGAAATAAACTAAATTGTAATCTATTCCTATTTTTCATATCATTAGCATCTAGAATATTGTTCTACAGTTATATAGTAAAATAATGAGATCAGAAGGAAAATTATTTCAATCTTCAAGTGGGTCCATTCACAGTAAAAATGGAATTTATTATTTATGTAATATTAGTAAAAGTTTCATGACTTGCTTATGATGAATCACAGAATTTATAAGAACACAACAAGTTAGACAGAGCTGCTAGTGATTAACAGTTCCTGAGGGATAGTCCTGGGATGTGACACTGGTTTCTGGCTCTAGCAGGGTTCCCAGATAAGGAGTGATGTCCCACAGATGTTGAAGTCCCACAGATGTTGAAGTCCCACAGATGTTGAAGTCCCACAGATGTTGATGTCCCACAGATGTTGATGTCCCACAGATGTTCTAGAAATGCTGAACAGAATCCTCAATGTAAATGGGGATGCAGACAGTGAGGGGGTGCAAGGGTTTTGATGGGCCAAAGCCCCAAACAGTATTTTGGATCAGGAACCAGCATCATCCAACGTTTTCACCCAGAGGGTGGTGCATGCATGGAACAAGCTGTCAGAGGAAATGGTGGAGGCTGGTACGCTTACAACATTTAAAAGGCATCTGGATGGGTACAAGAATAGGAAGGGTTTAGAGGGATATGGGCCAAATGCTGGCAAATGGAACTAGATTAATTTAGGATATCTGGTTGGTGTGGCCGCGTTGGACTGAAGGGCCTGTTTCCATTGTTATACATCTCTATGACTCTATGATTCTATTATCTGTCTGACTAACAAATTTGATGCTGTTAAGTGAGAAATTAAAATAATCAAGGAGGCAGTTAACAGAGTATCTCACCCAGCATTCTGGCTTTCTGGGTTATGTAGAAATCAGGATCAACTAAGTGAGAGCACAGTGTGAAGTTGTTGAGCAAAGGAAAATGATATACTGTAAAATCTTTGGAAAGGTGTAATTGAAAAACATGTGGCTAAATCTCTGAGAAAGACTTTATGTGTCAACAGGATTTGTTCAGAGAGCCTCACTAATTTGAGGGTCATTCCCAATTTTTTGGAAATGTTTTCATTTACTTTGG
Source organism: Chiloscyllium plagiosum (assembly GCF_004010195.1). Taxonomy (NCBI): domain Eukaryota; kingdom Metazoa; phylum Chordata; class Chondrichthyes; order Orectolobiformes; family Hemiscylliidae; genus Chiloscyllium; species Chiloscyllium plagiosum. The sequence goes on from NC_057741.1 coordinate 3,538,253, forward strand.
AGTTTACAGAGGGGCAGAGTCTAAAACCTATGTTGGGGGGAGATGAATGCTCAGGGAATGGGACCCAAATTATCACTAAGTCCCTTTGAACCACCCCTCCCAACTTACTATGTGTTCCAATAGAACAAAAAACAGTATGGCATAGGAACAGGCCCGTCAAAGCAAGACTGTGCCACACATGATGCCTTTCTACACTAAAAGCCTTTTGCCTCTACGTGTTCCATATCCGTCTATTCCCTACTTATTTACGTAACTCACAAGATGCCTCTTCAATGTTGTTGTTGTATCAGCCTCCACTACTTCCTCTGGAATCACAGTCCAGGCCCATGTGTGAAAAAACTTTCCTCTCACATCGTCCTCAAATTTACTCCCTTTTACCGTAAATCTATATCCCTTAGAAACTGACATTTCTATCCTTGAGAAAGGACTCTGACTATCCATTATATCCATGCCTGTCATCATTTTTTTAAACCTCCATCAGGTCACACACCTCAGTCTTCGATGTTTGCGTGAAAACAAACCAAGTTTGTCCAATCTCTCCTGATAGCTAATACCCTCCAAACTAGGCAACATCCTGGTAAACCATTTCTGTATCCTCTCCAAAGGCGCTACATCATTTCTGGTAATGTGGCGATCAAAACTGTGCACAATATTCCATATGTGGCCTAACTAAAGTTCTATACAGTTACAACATGACCTGCCAATGTTTATACTTTATGCCTTGACCAATGAAGGCAAACATGCCACATGCCTTCTTGACTACCTTATCCACTTATGCTACCACTTTGAGGGAACTATGGACCTATACGCCTAGATCCCTCTGTATGTTGCAGTTATTGAGGGTTTTGTCATTTACTGTACACTTCCTTCCTGCATTAGATCTTTCAAGATCCATCACCTCGCATTTGCCTGAATTAATGTCCATTTGCCATTTGTCTGCCCAAGTCTCCAGCTATCTATATCCTGCTGTATCCTCTGGCAATCCTCCTCACCATCCGCAGCTCCCCCTATCTTTCTATCAACAACCTTACTAATCAGGAGGAGACAGTGAGGACTGCAGATGCTGGAGATCAGAGTCGAGAGTGTGGTGCTAGAAAAGCACAGCAGGTCAGGCAGCATCTGAGGAGCAGGAGAATCGATGTTTCGGGCATAAGCCCTTCATCAGCCCCGGTGAAAGGCTTATGCCCGAAAGCACCTGCTGTGCTTTTCCATTACCACACTCTTGAAACTTACTAATCACGCAAGCCATATTCTATGCAAAGTCGTTTATATATAATACAAACAACATGGGTCCCAGCACTGATCCCTGTAGAACACCACTGGTCACAGATCTCAAGTCTGAAAAACACCCTTCCACTGCTACTCTCTGGTTTCTGTGATTAAGCCAGTTCTATATCCATCTCACTGCAGATCCCACATGACACCACCTTTTGTATCAGCCTGCCATGGGGGATCTTGTCAAAGGTCTTGCTAAAAGACAAAAAAAAAATTACAGACACTGGAATTCAAGGTAGACAAACAGGAGGCTGGAAGAACACAGCAAGCCAGGCAGCATCAGGAGGTGGAGAAGTCAATGTTTTGGGTGTAACCCTTCTTCAGGACTGGGGGTGGGGGTAAGGGGAGCTGCAGATAAAAGGGTTGGAGGGGGCAGGATGGCGAGGTGGGATAGGTGAAGACAGATTAAGGGTACACCTGGTTGGTCAATGGGAGGGATGAATCCGGTAGGTGGCTGTGAGGAATGGAAGGCGGGGAGGGACTGGGCAGGGAGTTGGGAATGGGAAGGGAGGGTATTTGAAATGAGAGAACTCAATGTTGAGTCCTCCGGGCTGTAGGCTACCTAGGTGGAAGATGAGGTGTTGTTCCTCCAATTTGCGGTTTGATTCATTGCGGCAATGCAGGAGGCCAAGGATGGTCATATTGGAAAAGGAGTGGGAAGGGGAATTAAAGTGGGCGGTGACTGGGAGGTCCAGTCCTGAAGAAGGCTTACACCCAAAGCTTTGACTTTTCCACCTCCCGATGCTGCCTGGCTTGCTGTTGTTCTCCCAGCCGCCTGCTTGTTGACCAAAGGCCTTGCTGAAGTCCATGTAGATAACGTAGAGTCATAGTCATAGAGGTGTACAGCATGGAAGCAGACCCTTCAGTCGAACTTGTCCATGCCAACCAGATACCCCAACATGATCTAGTCCTAGTTGCCAGCACTTGGCCCGTAACCCTCCAAACCCTTCCTATTCATATACCCATCCAGGTGCCTTTTAAATGTTGTAATTGTACCAGCTTCCACCACTTCCTCTAGCAGCTCATTCCATAAACGCACCACTCTCTGTGTGAAAACATAGCCCCTTAGGTCCCTTGTATATCATTTCCCCTCTCACCCTAAGTCTATGCCTTCTATTTCTGGACTCCCCCACCCCAGTTAAATGACTTTGTCTATTTATCATATCCATGTCCCCATGAATTTATAAACCTCTATAAGGTCACCCCTCAGCCTTCATGGCTCCAGGGAAAACAGCCCCAGCCTGTTCAGCCTCTCCCTATAGCTCAAATCCTCGAATGCTGGCAACATCCTTGTAAATCTTTTCTGAACTCTTTTAAGTTTCACAACATCTTTCCAATAGGAAAATCGGAATTGCGCGCAATATTCCAAAAGTAGCCTAATCAATGTCCTGTACAGCCGCAACATGACCTCCCAACTCCAAACACTTTCTTCACTATCCTATCTACCTGCGACTCCACTTTCAAGGAATTATGAACCGACACTCCAAGGTCTCTTTGTTCAGCAGAACCCCCTAGGACCTTACCATTAAGTTTTATTGCCCTGTCCTCATGAATCATCTTTGTTACTTCCTCAAAAAACTCAATTAAGTTTGTGAGACACGACCTTCCCTGCACAAAGCCATGCTGCCTATCACTAATAAGTCCATCAGGTCCCAGGGACTTCACTATATTAATGCTTTTCAAAACACCAACACCACCGTTTTTACATTGGTATACCCCAGAACGTCAACATACCCCTCCCAAGACTCACCAACCATCGCGTCCTTCTCTGTTGATGTATAGGATTTGTTAATGACTCCATCCACTTCCTCCAGCTCCATGCATACATTCCCCCTTTGTCCTTGAATGGACCTATCCTTTCCTGAGCTACTCTCTTGCTCCTGATATGTGCATAAAAAGCTTTGGGACAATCCTTAATCCTGTTTGTGAAAAACTATTGCCCCCCAATCTACATTCCTCAGTTCCTGTCCAATATTGCGATAATTAGCCTTGCTCCAATTCAGTACTTGCACCTGAGGACTAACCTTATCCTTATCCATAAATAGCTTTAAACTTAAAGAATTATGGTCACTGTTCCCGAAACAGTCCCCCTCTGATACTTTGATCACCTGGCCAAGCTCATTCCCCAATACCAGGTCTCGTAAGGCCCCTTCCCTAGTTAGACTATTTACATACTGTTTCAAAGAACCACTCTGGACACACCCATCAAATTCTCCCCCATTTAAGTCCCTGGTACTGAATGAATCATAGTCAATACAGGGGAAGTTAAAATTAGTTACCAGAACAATCCTTTTGTTTTCACATTTTTCCATAATCTGTCTACACATCTGTTCTTCCACCACCCATTGGCTGTTGGGAGGCCTGAAGAACAATCCTGATGAAGGGCTTTTGCCTGAAACGTCGATTATCCTGCTCTTCGGATGCTGCCTGACCTGCTGTGCTTTTCCAGCACCACTCTAAACTTGACTCTAATCTCCAGCATCTGCCCTGAAGTATAATCCTATCAAAGTGATTTCACCCTCCCTATTCCTGAGCTCTACCCATATGGCCTCACTGAATGAACCCTCAAATGTGTCTTCCCTCAATACAGCTGTGATATTCTCCCTGGTCAGCAATGAAATTCCTCCACCTCTTTTACATCCCTCTCTATCTCACCTGCAACAATTAAATCCTGGAATGTTAAGCTGCCAGTCTTGTCCCTCTTTCAACCAAGTCTCTGTAATAGCTACAACATCATAGCTATATGTATTAATCAAAACTCTAAGTTCATCTGCCATACCTGTCATACTCCTCGTATAACAAATGCACTTCTGACCACCCATCCTGCTGTGTTAAATAACGTCCCCCATCTGTTCTTCCTCTTAACTTTGTTGACCTTAGTCTCTAACCCTTCCTTGGTCATTTTACTTGCTGATCTACTGCTCTGGTTACTGCTTCCTGAACCATATTAGTTCAAAATCTCCTGAGTGACACGAGCAAATCTCCCTGCCAGGATATTGGTGCCCCTCCAGTTCAGGTACAACCTGTCCTTCTTGTAGAGGTCCCACCTCCCCAGAGGACATCTCAATGATCCACTTATCTGAAGCCCTTCCTTCTACACCAGCTCTTTAGCCATGTATTTAACTGCACTATCTATTCAAGTCTTCTTGACATGTAACACAGGAAGTAATCCCAAGATTACAACTCCTGAGGTCTTGCTTTTCAACTTGCTACCTAACTTCCTGAACTCCCTTTGCATGACCTCATCTCTCTTTCTGCCTGTGTTGTCAATACCAATACCTCAAGCTGATCCCCCTCCCTCTTCAGACTATTCGGTGCTCACTCAGAGACATGAATAGTACCTTCACTACAATCTAGTCCCATTGTTAAACACAGACTAGCCAATGTGATTTCCATAGGACGTAAATGTTAGCATTTTCTGTTGCCTAGATTTAAGGGATGGAAAATCTTGGGCTCAAAATGGTCAAAATTCATAATTTATGCAGTTTTAAGCTGTAAATAAGAAAAACAATATTGTTGAGAAGAGATTTATTAGTTCAATATATGCAGCCAAAAACAATGATTGACTAAAAAGTTTGCCATCTATCCTCATTCTCTTATTATCAATAAAAAACTTAACATTAATATCTATTATTATTTCTAACTACTTGTTTTGGGAATTAATAACAGCACAATTGTAATATATTTATATGCATTAATTGTATGTTTGAAATAAAAGTTTTGGGAATTCAATAGAAAAAACAAATTTCTGAAATCTTTGTGGGGTGAGGAGCATAATCTATGCAGTTGACGTATGGCTCAAATTTAACAGTTAGAAAATTAAACTCTATGAAACTGAACAAGCAGAAAGTTGTGGGAAAGTATGTGACATTGTTTATTTTACATTATAGCATGAAAACAGGTTGGACTGATAGAATTAAAGCACTGTTTATAATTGTTGATTTGTATGTTCACTGTACTACAAAATAAAGCAGCAAGTTGTTTTGTGAGGTTTGTGGGGTACTGTTGTTGCATTCTTGCCTTGAGCTTGAAGATGCAGGTCCAATGCCCACCCCAGGACTTGATAGTCAGGGAAGATGTGTTCATAATTCAGTTAAGTTGGTTGAGAATCAATCTGCAAATCTTTCCATGATTCGCCCAAAGCAGGCAGTAAGGGTAGAAGAGATTCCTGGTCAGCCATGAAATGGAAAGAAATTTGGAGCTTCCACCATCGCTGTGGGTAGTTTCGGACTAGAATAGGCATGGAAAAGTGCATGACAACATGGCACCTCAGACTTCTTGGGAGCCAATTGGCTGGACGGCCACTATGGATCAGACTGGTGCCAATAGTGTAGAATTCGATCCCCCTTCTGACTGGAGTAGACTTGGCACCTACCTCCTTGCCCTTTCCATGATGGAAGTTACAGCACTGTGATTGATCCTGCCTTTGGACAGAGAAAAGAAATGAAATGATTCATGTCCAGTCGTATTTCCCTAAATGTTTGCTTAATCTGCAAGTAGAAAGATAAAATATACAAATATTTGGTTAAGGAACCACTAATTACTATTAATACCAAGTTGTATTTTGTGCAGATTTGGGGTAGTTTATTCCTTCTCAAGATAGTAAGAAATTCAGACAATTCTCGGGAGTGACTAACATGTAACAAGCCCCTGGGAGGCCATGACCATGGACTGGGTCCATATGGAAGGAACCCAGCATCTTGAAATCCAATGGTGACAAAGTGAAGAAGGAAAGCAAGAGCAGTGAAAATAATAAGCAATGACCCCAGCTAATTATCCACAACCTGACAAGAAATGCCCTATCTGCCATAGAGCCTACAGATCCCAAATCAGCCTCACCAGTTATCTTCAGACTCACGGAAGACAATCATCCTAGCCTGCACTGAGAAGGAGGGCTAATGCCACCGAACCCAAGGATCAGTAATAGGGATTTCAAAATAGTATTTTATTAACATTAGCAAAACCTTAACTGATATATGTGTCACTTACAAGTGGGTTTTGCTCCCAGGAAATCACATCACATGCACTGAAAAGAAGAAAAAAAGATGTTATATCTAAAAGTCAATGATATGTGTCAGCCTACTTTCTTAATTCAGCGTTTGTTATGATGTTCTTAAAAATCAGAGCATTTTGAAGTTTTAAAAATCTGTCTTTAAAACTGGGTCTATGAATTTTAAAAAGAAGTATTTTCTTTTAATACAGATTTTTTTAAAAATCAGAAGGTACATGCCCTCATAATTTAATCCTTTAGCCTCAGTCTATGATGTTCTGCGATGTTTCTGTGATGTTCCCACTCTAAGATCAATACCCCACTTCCTGATTTCTAATTAACATCACTTGCATTTCTGTTTAAAGGGTGGCTTACAGTAAACAACTGTCTTTATCTTATTACATCTGAAAGAATTCAGGAATGTTAGAAATGGGGAAAAGTGTTGTTTTTACAGATATAGAAAAAGCAAACAGAAAAGGGGTACAAGCAAGAGAACTATTAACTCTGCAGGTATTTAGGGAAGAGTATCTCTACTTTTCAGTGCATAATTATGGATAATTAAGTACTAACTTTAATGTAGATTTATTAAAGAAAATAATTCCTTTTACCATAATGTTTAAAACAACAGTTTCAGCAAAAAGCTAAGATTACTGAAACATATAAGCGAAGCATGAAAAAGATACGTTGTTAAGATGTATGTACAAGAATGGAATGTAGCTATGGACAATGAAAGAAGTTACAAAGGGAACATCGAGATAAGAGTTTAGCCTTATGACAGCACGTGCAAGGGGGAAAATTGCCAACTTGGAAAGAAGGGGGCAATGGGCGTGGAGCATATATGGGCAGAGGCGAAATAGTAAGAAAGATTGGGTAATGTAGGGATCGAAAATGTGTTGCTGGAAAAGCGCAGCAGGTCAGGCAGCATCCAGGGAACAGGAGAATCGACGTTTCGGGCATAAGCCCTGATCTCCAGCATCTGCAGACCTCACTTTCTCCTTACTGATCTCCAGCATCTGCAGACCTCACTTTCTCCTAATGTAGGGATCGGAAGAGGTGACCTCACGTAGCTCAAAAGTATAACTGTGTAATAGTTTGAATAATCATCGCTTCAATTGCTTTCTGCAGTTGGGGTCCTTTCTTGCAAGATCGTAGAATAAATTGTCTTGTTTCCAGCTTTGGTGGTCTCGTCTAAATTTTATTGAATTTTGTTTCTAACAGGAATAGCAGACATTCCTTATTTTGTTATTTCCTTGGTATTAATTTTCTACTTTAAAACAGTTACACAAACATTAACAGTGTCAGTGGAATGTTATGGAGAAGTGTTCAGCCTCTTTATGCTGATAAACAGGCAACAACATATTTTTAGCCTAAAATTTATGTAATAAATTTATTTTAATTTACCTCTAATCTGTGAATAGAATTATCATGATGGTAATGTGTAAGAAGAAAAATTTAGATGTTGGCAGACCAAAGGAAATAAAATTTTCCTTTTAGTTTTTGAACATTATGTGTCTGAAGAATTCTAAACAGTTCACATTCTATACACATTTTAAATAATGACTAGAAGCTAACAACCCAACGTCTCTGGCCAGCCAAGTTCCAAATGAACGCTCTTAATAATGTCTGAACTCACTGGAAAAATGTTGAAAGGTGTGGGTGAACAATAGATCCTGGATTTCGAACGCTTGATTTCTTAAAGTGTGAATACAGGCCAACAAATCCAATATAAAAAAACTCTTAAGTTTCATGAATTGAGGGGGGGGGGGAGTTTCCTCATTGTTTCTGAATCTTTCACTGTGCTAGAGTGACATGAGAATTTTCTTATGCAAGGAAAATCAAATGTGTATTTCTGTCCAACATCCTCATCGAAACGTTTTTCAATTCTCATTCATGTAGTGGTGCTGCAGCTCATCCATAATCTGCCTGGCAAGTTATCATTGGTCATATTGAAATATTGAGTGACAGCCAGTGACAAGAGTATCCACATTTCCTGATGCAGTCAGGGGAGGATTGGATAGAGTTCAGTGAGATTCAGCTGCTTTCAGGATACACTTTTCTCAGCAAAACTGGAAAGCCCTTCCAAACGAATCTCTCCGAACTTTTGAAATTCTGCTTTGTGCAGATAATAAACAATCTTTGAGACAGTATTGCTTTTTCTATTCTCCCTACAGACATCTGTGCTCGTTTTGAAGTGCATTTCACTGAATTGGGCATCTCAAAGAGTTTTTTTGCCCTGCCTTCATCGATGTCCAAGAAGGCATCTGAATTACTGATGCTTGTATTTTTCTCCACAGGCTTGTTGGTGCTTGATTTGATGCGATTGTATGCAAGTGTTACAAATATCACCAAGACATGTAATGGTGATATCAGAGTTGTAGTATAATTAGAATGTAAATATTAATGACATGATGTAACATTGACATCAGCAGTCACGTGCTAACAAGACTCTGAGAAAAGAGTAACTTATACTGGATAACTGTTTTGCAGAAATCAGTATTGTTCATTATAGTGTGCAAATAAGAGATTGATGGAACTTCTGAGAGTCAGACAACAGCCAGGTAAAGCAGAGTCTTAGATGCAGCACACTAATAGTGAAGACAATACAAATTAGCAGTCTGCCAGCAGTGCAGGACAGAACGCCCAGTCCCAAACTGCAAGGCAGCATAACCCATGAGAACTGATCAACTTGTATCAGTAAAACTGCATAAATCAAGTGTGAAAGCCAAGACATCAGCACTGATCCTCTTTCACCCCTATTTTTCCATGATTCCTGTTGGTTTTATACAAGTTTGATACCAAAAATTAAAATGCAAATAAGCAGATGGAGAAAACTTGTATCAAACAGTTGGTACAGTTGTTTTAAAGGGTGCAGCAGCATTACAAAATGTTCTCAAAATTCCACACCAATGAATACAAGGGTGAAGACATAATGATGATTTTTTATAATCCATTGGTTAGAAGACAATGTATGACCATTAAAGTTGTTTTTCAAAGCAACTGCAGCCAGGAAGGGGAGCGTGCACAGTGACATGAGTACAGCTGTAAAGGTTCTGACGGGGTAAGGAACAGGCATGGACGGTTGGCTGTAGACACAAGAACGTTTGGTGCTTTTCTGGATGTACAACATGGTTGCCACTGATCACATGATGCTAGTTGACCACAATTTCTGAATGTTCTGATCAGCAGTAACCAGGGGATGGAAGCTTCACAAATGTCACACTCCTTGCATTGGGGAAGAATAAACCAGCATATTAACGAAATGGTGAGAGATTGCAGAGTTCTGAGAAGCAGAGGACCCTGTGTATGGTAGTTCATGAATAACAATATTTGCAATTGATTGGTGTGCAGGTATAGCAAGTAATCAGGAATGCTAATAACATGTAATCTTTTATTATGTGGTGAATTTTATACAAAAATATGGAAGTTATGCTTCAGTTACATGAGGTGATGGTGAGACTGCATCTAATTACTGTGAACAGTATTGGTCACCTTATTTAAGGACTGATGTAAATCTATTGGAGGCAGTTCAGAGAAAGTTTACTGGATTGACAACTGGATTAAATGGATTGTCTTTCAAGGAAAAGTTCGACACACTAGGCTATATCGCTAGAGTTTAGGTATGAATAAAGTCATGGAGTGATACAGCATGGAATCAAATCCTTCGGTCCAACCAATCCATGCCAATCATAATCCCAAATTAAACTAGTCCCATCTGCCAGTGCTTGGCCCATATCCCTCCAAACAATTCTTATTCAGGTCTTTTAAATGTTGTAACTGTACTCGCATCCATCACTATCTCTGGAAGTTTATTCTGCACATGGACCACTCCCTGTGTAAAAACATTGCCCTACATATCTTTTTAAAATTTTTCACCTCTCACCTTAAAATCCCTCACCCTAGGGAAAAGGCTTTTGCTATTCACCTTATCTATGCCCCTCATGATTTTATAAACCTCTATAAGGTCACCCCTCAACCTCCTATGCTGACAGAAGTCTCAGCCTATCCAGCCTCTCCTTATAATTCAAACCCTTCATTCCTGGCAATATACTGGTAAATCTTTTCTGAACCCTCTCCAGCTTAACAATATCCTTCCAATAATGGAAGACCAGAGTGGACACAGTCTAGAAGAGGCCTCACCAACATCCTGTACAACCTCAACAACGACATGCCAACCCATATATTCAATGGTCTGAGCAATGAAAGCAAACGTGCTAAATGCCCTCTTAACTACCCTGTCTACCTACAATACAAATTTCAAAAAATTATGAACCTGAACCTCTAGGTCTGGCTGTGACTTGGTTTAAACATATAAAATCCATAGGGGCCGTGAGAGGACGTTTTGTCTTGTGGAAGAATCTAGGAAAAGGGCCACTGTTTAAAAATCAGGGATCATCTGTTTTAAACAGAGATTAGACAAAATTATTTCTCTCTGATAGTAATGAGTCTTCCTGAGAATATGGTGAAAGCAGAGTCCTTTAGTATTTGTAAGGCAGAGGTAGATAAGTTCTTTCGAAGCAAAGGAGGAAAGGTTATCAGGAATGAGTGGGAATCTGGATTGATGCGACAATCAGATCAGCCAAGATCTTATTGGATGGTGAAGCAGGCTCAAGAGGTTGAATGATCTCCTTCATATCTCCTCAGTTACACTTTCCTAGACTATTTCCATATCTCGTTATCTTCTTAAGAATCTAAAAAGTCTCTTGATCTTTATCATATACTTAGCAGCTGAATTTCTGCCTCTCGGAGAGGTACAGAATTCCAGGGATTTATTACCTTTTATATGAAGACATTTCTCCTCATCCCAGGTGAGCTGCATTGGTTGGAGTTCAAACAAGCACCTCGTCCAACATGTGAAGGCATTGTACACACTGTGCTTCACTGAGGCTGAGATTCTCCCCCCCACCCCAGACCCTGGAGGATGTGGCTTTCTGATGGGAGCCCTCCTCCCATGCCTCATCCTCCATGTCCCATCTGCTCATCCCTGTCATGGTATAGGTCCAGGGAGATAGAAACCACTGCAGTAGGAACAAGTAGTCTGAGCAGAATCCTTGAAGTCAGAACCAAGCCCTTCCTTACGTGCCTCACACACCCTAACTATTTCAGCAATATTAAACTGTACAAACCACCAAACCTTTCTATTGTCTCGGCAGCAGCCTTTGAATTCATATTTTTTTTAAGATTAGATTAGATTACTTACAGTGTGGAAACAGGCCCTTCGGCCCAACAAGTCCACACCGACCCGCCACCCACCCAGACCCATTCCCCTACATTTATCCCTGCACCTACTACTACGGGCAATTTAGCATGGCCAATTCATCTGACCTGCATATTTTTGGACTATGGGAGGAAACCGGAGCACCCGGAGGAAACCCACGCAGACACGGGGAGAACGTGCAAACTCCACACAGTCAGTTGCCTGAGGCGGGAATTGGACCCAGGGTCTCTGGCGCTGTGAGGCAGCAGTGCTAACCACTGTGCCACCGTGCCGCCCCCCAGCTTTTGAATTCAATCAGCATCTCACCTGAAAGTGATTGGTGATTCTTTTAAGAGCATCCAGTGGAGGCCTCTTGTGGTGCAGTGGTTTCCACGTGTGACAAGACAGTGACAATGACATTTATACATTAGACAATACCGTTACATACAAAAGAGCCTTTGAATTCAATCAGCATCTCACCTGAAAGTGATTGGTGATTCTTTTAAGAGCATCCAGTGGAGGCCTCTTGTGGTGCAGTGGTGGAATCACTATCCCTGGACCTGGAAGCCCGGATTCAAGTCCCAACTGCTCCAGAGATGTGTTATAACATCCCAAACAGGTTGATTAGAAAATATCTACAACGGAGCTTCTAGCCTGGCTGTAGAATCCTGGCCGGTGAATTGGTAGGAACTGAAGGCCAAAGTCTCGGCTTGCCTAGGCCACTGGACAGGCCAATTCTGAGTGCTGGCTTACAGGAGCTGAGGTCTAGTTATAAACCAACTGGTGGCCTCCATTCTATTGTACCAGCTAGTCCCCATGACCCCTCCTCTCGGCTTTGTCACAAAAATCCAGAGAACATTGGTTCACTTCTTAGGAGACAAAGCAATGTATTGGGTCACGGCAGAGATTCTGAGTCTGAGCAGGACCGTCAGTCGCTGGTGTGCCTTCACACGCGAGTAGTGTCTTCCCGCCTTCAGGCCCTGCAGCGATACCTTTACATTGACCCTCCTTCCAACGGGTACGTGACCTCAGTTATGACACGCAGCCCCTGTTCATCCTCAGGACACTTGTGTAACCAATCATGCTGGCTTGCTTTATCTTTCTAAACTAATCAATGTCTGCCACACTGGTTCCCTACATTATACTTAACCCTATCACATTACAGCACCATCATCTTCAGCATTAACTCATCTAGCAGTGATTCAGCTAACCTATCACAATGCACTACCATTATCTGTTACTGGGGCCCTGTAATATGATCCTGGGCATGCATTACAACACTAAGCTGCCAAAGTAACTTCCATATCAGGATCTGATCAATGTCTGGAACATGGTTGACTCGTGCTGGGCCTACCCTCCGTCACGGGTAGCGGCTATTGTCAGATAGCAGTTGGTCAGAACTCCACACCTCCACAATCGTGGGTTCGAGTGACTGATGGAAGGGAGGGCAGTGGCCGGTCGTGTGACTAGAGTCAGGGACACGCTGAGTGGTGATGTTCTGGGCACTGAGTGACGGAGTTCTGGGCATTGAGCGACGGAGGTCTGGCCACAGATTGACGGAGGCCTGGGCACTGAGTGACGGAGGTCTGGGCACTGAGTGGCGGAGTTCTGGGCACTGAGTGATGGAGGTCAGAGCACTGAGTGACGGAGGTCTGGGCACTGATTGACGGATGTCTGGGCACTGAGTGACAGAGTACTGGGCACTGAGTGACGGAGGTCTGGGCACTGAGTGGTAGAGTTCTGGGGACTGAGTGGTGGAGGTCTGGGCCCTGAGTGACAGAGGTCTGGGCCCTGAGTGACAGAGGTCTGGGCACTGAGTGACAGAGGTCAGAGCACTGAGTGACGGAGGTCTGGGCACTGAGTGGTGGAGTTCTGGGCACTGAGTGGTGGTGTTCGGGGCACTGAATGATAGAGGTCTGGGCACTGAGTGACAGAGGTCTGGGCACTGAGTGGTGGTGTTCGGGGCACTGAGTGATAGAGGTCTGGGCACTGAGTGACGGAGGTCTGGGCACTGAGTGGCAGAGGTCTGGGCACTGAGTGGTGGGGTTCTGGGCACTGAGTGGTGGTGTTCTGAGCACTGAGTGACGGAGGTCTGGGCACTGAGTGACGGAGGTCTGGGCACTGAGTGGTGGAGTTCTGGGCACTGAGTGACGGAGGTCTGGGCACTGAGTGATAGAGGTCTGGGCACTAAGTGGTGGAGGTCTGGGCACTGAGTGACGTAGGTCTGGGCACTGAGTGGTGGAGTTCTGGCGACTGAGTGGCAGAGGTCTGGGCACTAAGTGACGTAGGTCTGGGCACTGAGTGGTGGAGTTCTGGGCACTGAGTGACGGAGGTCTGGGCACTGAGTGACGGAGGTCTGGGCACTAAGTGACGTAGGTCTGGGCACTGAGTGACGTAGGTCTGGGCACTGAGTGGCGGAGGTCTGGGCACTGAGTGACGCAAGTCTGGGCACTGAGTGGTGGAGTTCTGGGCACTGAGTGGTGGAGGTCTGGGCACTGAGTGACGTAGGTCTGGGCACTGAGTGGTGGAGTTCTGGGCCCTGAGTGGTGGAGGTCTGGGCACTGAGTGACGTAGGTCTAGGCACTGAGTGGTGGAGTTCTGGGCACTGAGTGACGCAAGTCTGGGCACTGAGTGGTGGAGTTCTGGGCACTGAGTGGTGGAGGTCTGGGCACTGAGTGACGTAGGTCTGGGCACTGAGTGACGTAGGTCTGGGCACTGAGTGGCGGAGGTCTGGGCACTGAGTGACGCAAGTCTGGGCACTGAGTGGTGGAGTTCTGGGCACTGAGTGGTGGAGGTCTGGGCACTGAGTGACGTAGGTCTGGGCACTGAGTGGTGGAGTTCTGGGCCCTGAGTGGTGGAGGTCTGGGCACTGAGTGACGTAGGTCTAGGCACTGAGTGGTGGAGTTCTGGGCACTGAGTGACGGAGGTCTGGGCACTGAGTGTTGGTGGTCTGGGCACTGAGTGGTGGCGTTCTGGGCACTGAGTGGTGGAGTTCTGGGCACTGAGTGACGGAGGTCTGGGCACTGAGTGGTGGAGTTCTGGGCACTGAGTGGCGGAGGTCTGGGCACTGAGTGTTGGTGGTCTGGGCACTGAGTGGTGGAGTTCTGAGCACTGAGTGACGGAGGTCTGGGCACTGAGTGGTAGAGTTCTGGGCACTGAGTGGCGGAGGTCTGGGCACTGAGTGTTGGTGGTCTGGGCACTGAGTATTGGTGGTCTGGGCACTGAGTGGTGGAGTTCTGGGCACTGAGTGTTGGTGGTCTGGGCACTGAGTATTGGTGGTCTGGGCACTGAGTGGTGGAGTTCTGGGCACTGAGTATTGGTGGTCTGGGCACTGAGTGGTAGAGTTCTGGGCACTGAATGGCGGAGGTCTGGGCACTGAGTGACGGAGGTCTGGGCACTGAGTGGTGGTGTTCTGGGCACTGAGTGGTGGAGTTCTGGGCACTGAGTTGTGGAGTTCTGGGCACTGAGTGGTGGTGGTCTGGGCACTGAGTGACGGAGGTCTGGGCACTGAGTGGTAGAGTTCTGGGCACTGAGTGGTGGAGTTCTGGGCACTGAGTGACGGAGGTCTGGGCACTGAGTGACGGAGGTCTGGGCACTGAATGGTGGTGGTCTGGGCACTGAGTGATGGAGTTCTGGGCACTGAGTGGCAGAGGTCTGGGCACTGAGTGGCGGAGGTCTGGGCACTGAGTGATGGAGTTCTGAACACTGAGTGGCGGAGGTCTGGGCACTGAGTGGCGGAGGTCTGGGCACTGAGTGGTGGAGTTCTGGGCACTGAGTGGCGGAGGTCTGGGCACTGAGTGATGGAGTTCTGAATACTGAGTGGCGGAGGTCTGGGCACTGAGTGGCGGAGGATGGGCACTGAGTGATGGAGTTCTGGGCTGGGCGTTGCTGTGGCAATGGACATTTAGCTCGCAGTCGATGCCATCCAACACCTGAAAATGGCAGTGCTCAGACTCGACGTTGCGCATCATTTGGAGGATGAGCCAGTGCATGATGGGATCCTATCTGCTTGTACCCCTGCTGGGAAGGAATTTCCCATTGGCCCCAAAGTCCCAAATGTCCCTCAGGAGCCTTCACCCTGAGCTGCCTCCTGAATATGTGTTGTGTGTCTCTCAGGAAGGAAAAATAGTGGTTCCTGTATAGATTGCTGCTGCACACCATCCACCTCGACTCTTCTGTCCATTGCCTGGACATGCCTTGGCATGCCTTCTTACTGCCAGGCTGTCTACACAGGAGGCCTCCCCCTTTCCCTCAGGGCCCTGGGGTGGAGGGTGTTCTGCATAGTAGTCACCTATAACCGCAGATTGCGGTGGTTCACTGACTCCTAGTCCAACTGTTTACTTTGCAACACTATGGAGTCAATAGACCTTGTATATTATCAGTTGTAAGCATTTCCGCTCCCTTTTTAGTTATTTAGAAAAATCTTCTGTCGTGTTTTTGGTTGCACTTCAGCCCCAAGCACCTGATCTTTTGGCCCCCGGTGCGGAGGGGTTTGGGCTGATTGGAGGCCCTCCTTGTGGATGTGTTCCTGGGCCTGGCCAGGCTAGCAAGAAACTCAAAACGTCAATTCTCCTGCTCCTCAGATGCTGCCTGACCTGTTGTGCTTTTCCAGCAACACACTCTCAACTTTGATCTCTAGTATCTGCAGTCCTCACTTGCTATTGGCTATAAACTGGTCCAGGCAGTGGGCTGTGCAGATGGTCGGCTGTGCTGACTGCCCACCCATCTTCCGCCGTTAGATTTGAACCTGGGTGTCATTGAAGATGGGTCACACAGCATCCACCAATGTTTTAACACCTTTAGGAAGAGGTGGGCACCATGGGGGAATGGAGTATTTTATTTCCAACTCCATTTTGATTGAGTTCCCTCCCTAAAGCCCAGTTCACACTGTAATGGCAGCATTACCCTTAACAGGATTTGCTTGTGAATGTTCAATTGGCCACATAGATGTTTTCCTGGTGGTGGAGAAATGAATAATAAAGTACATACACAATGGTGTCTTTTTATGGTGTCACTGTGAATAAAAATATTATAAACAGCCATGGGTGATTCATGGTAGTGTAAAGGGTTAAATATAAGCATTACTGTTGGGCCCTCTTGGGTGCAATGGTAGGGCAAGGGGTTAAAAAAAGTGAAAAGAAAGACCTTGGCTGGGGTCCTCTTGTGGCACAGCGGTTGCATCCTTATCTAACCTAGGTCCCTCACGCTGTGAGGCTGCAGTGCTAACCACTGTGCCACCCTATGTCACTACTGACAACTCATCATATGCTCAGTGATGTGACAATTTTCCTACTAGGCATTCCCAACTCTTGAGCAGCCTCTCCAACTGTGGCCCATATGCACTCTGCTCTGAAAAGGCAGCTACGCTGCTCCAAAATACTACTACACAGCTGACTTTGTGACACAAAAGTTAGACCTTGCTTTTTATTTTAATCCGTACCCGAGCTGCCATCTGCCTTTGTATAAGTTAGAGAATCACAATTACGACTAATTCTGGATGTTTGAGAAAGTCAGTCGAGAATGTTTGAGCAATAAACAAAAGAGGCATTCTTGATTTAAAATTCATGGGGATGGGCAACTAACTGCGTGCTCCCAACAATGAGAAAGCTCATCAGATCAAGCACCAATTTGGCTTCAAATACTGGCCACGCCCTCCTTGAGGCTGTTAGCCAATGAGCAATAAAGGCTTGAAAGAACAATTCGCTTAATTATTTGCCCCTCCTTGCCACTTCCAGGGCAGGAATGTGGGAGGCTAAGTTGCGACTTGAGTCCCAATGGTCCAATCCTTGGAAAAGTCCTTTCCTCAGCTTATAACCACAGAGTGATTGCTAAGAGCATAATTCAGGGTGGAGATGATAAGACAATACCTTAGACAGTTGTAGAAATTGAAAAAAAAAACCCTGCAGATGCTGTAAATCAGAAACAAAAACAGAAATTGCTTGGAAGAGCTCAGCAGGTCTGGCAGGATCTGTGGAGAGAAGTCAGAGTTAACATTTCGGGTCGAGTGACTCTTCTTCAGAGATTGTAGTATAACTCATTGCCCCTTCTCTTCTACCTTGAAGAAGTTCTGCTCCTCTTATCACATAATCTGTTACTACAACACAGCCCATTGCTAGTCACTAACAGCCCCCATTGATAGCAATTCACCCTCTAGTCAGATTGTTATCCACCCCTTTGTCGTCCAACTGTTCTTGTCTCTCACTTTGGGATCTATCCCCACTTTGTGGAGTTTGCACATTGTCCCGTGTCTGCATGGGTTTCCTCTGGATGCTCCGGTTTCCTCCCACAGTCCAAAGATGTGCAGGTCAGGTGAATTGGCCATGCTAAATTGCCCGTAATGTTAGGTGAAGGGGTTAATGTAGGGGTATGGGTGTGTTGCTCTTCGGCAGGTCGGTGTGGACTTGTTGGGCCGAAGGGCCTGTTTCCACACTGTAAGTTATCTAATCTAATCAGTTACTCCTCTTCACGCCCTATCCTCTGCATAGAAACCAACATTTTCTGAGCTGCCTTCTGAGGAAGGTCATTCCACCTGAAATATTAACTTGGATTTCTCTCCGCAGCTGCTGTAAGATCTGCTGAGCTTTTTCAGCAATTTCTATTTTCATTTCTTACAGGGTTGTGTTTGGCAGGGTTACAGAGCCATCTATATTTCATCTCTAACCAAATTAATGTTTGTGTCATAAGAATTTCAGGTTTGGTGTATTGGGAGGTTGCTCGAACCCATTAAAAACGTGGAAAGGAAACATTTTCTTCAGTCTGGCATTGAATATACGGCTCAGTGGTTAGCACTGCAGCCTCACAGTACCAGGGACCTGGGTTCGATTCCTGCCTCGGGTGATTGTGTGGAGTTTGCACATTCTCCATATATCTGTGTGGGTTTGCTTCGGTTTCCTCCCACAATCCAAAAATGCGCAGGTCAGGTTGATTGGCCACACTAAATTGTCCATAGTATTAGGTGCATTAGTCAGAGGGAGATGGGTCTGGGTGGGTTGCTCTCCGGAGGGTCGGTGTGGACTGTTTCCACACTGTAGGAAATCTTATCAGTGTACGTGTTGAAATTCAGGTATCGGAGTTTGTGTCTCCCTATTATCAGAAACCCTGATCAAACAGTGAACAGATTATTATTTTGTGACTTCTGAACAGCTGACGTCCTTTACAAAAAAGAATGACAGATTAATGTTCTTCTAAAAAGATCTCCTGAATCCTAATTTTACAGGGATAAGAGGTTCTGCCATTTTGTCTTAGTTTCACAGAATGGCTTTTATTTGTGTTCGTTCACTGCTGATACCAGGCTTAGAATAACATGTCGATTGCTGTCATCAACTCTGAAATTAAAGCAGTAACTTTGAATGAAATTAACTATGCTTCATCTAATACGTCGGAGAATATTGGCATTAAGGTTGGTGACATGGAGCTCCCCATGTCAAAAGAAAGACAAATAAAAATACGCAACAAGCACAGTCAATGTCAACGCAGGAAGGATAATATGATAAGTTGAAGTTATGTTAACAGTGCTATTTATGTGTGATTGAACGATTATGTCAAAATGGGTGGAAAATGTAAATAGAGATTACTTTTCTCTCATGAAGCCTTGCGACAACACAATCACTTGCGTTTACTGAGTCTATTTATCTGACAAAACATCTGAAGGTGGCTCGTGCGAATATTCTTGAACAAAATGTGACACCAAACTATTACGTCTGGATATTAGCACTCGTAAACAAAATTTTGAAAGGTAAGCTCATTTTGGGAACTATATTTAAGGAAAAGAAAGGTAGTGACAATGGGGACTAGGGAAGGAGTTTCAGAACTTAAGGCCTAGGCAGCTGAAGAAAAGACACTGTGATAGGGCATCTAGAATTGTGGGTGTGCAAAAGGCCAGAATTCAAGGAGCACAAAGAACTTGGGGTGGGTCAGGTCAGGTTAGGTTGGGGTGGGGGAGCTGGAATATATTAGAGATAGAGAGGTAAGGTCATGTAAGGATTTGAAACTAGAATAAGTATTTTAGAATGAGTTCCTAGACTGAGAACCTTTATAAATCTGTGAACAGGACTGATGGTTAGATAGGATTTGTTACAAATTAGGATATGGGCAGCAAATAATCACACAACACCAGGTTATAGTCATCAGGAGCGGTGCTCTGAAAGCTAATGCTTCCAATTAAACCTGCTGGACTATAACCTGGTGTTGTGGTGATTTTTAACTTTGTACATCCAACACTGACAACTCCAAATCATAGTAAAGGAAGTGGTAGAGCAATAACTCTTGCTAAGAAGTGGTGTAGCAGCAGAGATACAGTGGGTGTGAGGTAGCAGAGAGAAGGGTGTGAACTTATCCTGGTGAGTAAAGACCTTTGACCTTGCTGTTGCACTGCCAGCCACTCCTCTGGACCATGGAGTCCACTCTGACATGGATGGTGAAATCAGACCAGACTGCAGAGGTCTGATGGTGTGGTCTTCTCTTCTGGTTCTCTGAGAATGAGCTAAAAGTTTGTGGATCCAGTACACTGGGAAAATGATGGGGAGAGTATTGGAGTGCAGTGATGATGTGGCAGATGTGCCATTGCACAGTTGGAGATGGACAATATTTTGAAGGTAGTGATGGGATTGTTGGAGATTTCAACTCATGTCCCGAGAAGTGGGCTGGGTCTCTGCATTAATAAATCAGTGAGACTGCCACAAAACCATCATCTCCCTGTAAATAATTTAAAATTAGCATCCCCTTTGTGTCATTGCTAATAATGCATTTACTACTACAGTTAATAATGGACTGTTGTGAAGTTTCACCAGCAGTTTGTCTTTCAAGAATTAGAAATGTTCATAATTATTTTGACTGCAAATTTAACTTAATATTTACTTAAACTGAGGCACATAATGAGCCATTTAGAGCTAACACTATATATTTGTAAGGTACAATGAGGTTTAATTGCTTTCAAAAGTTGCCAGTTATTGTGATAATTAAAATTGGCTCATAACTCAAAGCCGGTCAATATGCCACCAGGAAAGCAGAGAGAGCAAACGAGATCCAAGTAAATCCAATCCATTGGATGAAAAGCAATAAAATGGTCATCAGACGCTTAAATAAACAGAGAAAAAAAATTCAAAATCTGTTGAAAACAAAATAGCTATAGGTTTGAGTTACCATGGCACACCAATGGTAGGCAGCCTGTAACTACACCATAACACGCTGATTAAAATGTTGAAATGCATTCAATTTTTCTCACAGCAATGATTTTACATCATAAATGTATTATCAAAAACATCACTACTTTTATTGTTCTCTATTTTGGTTTGGAACTGGAAGCTGAAGTTGAGGATTGAACTTTAAACAGTAGTTTGTGTTTAAAAACGGGAGGGAATTAAAGACAAATGTTTCTTGTTAGGAACTGGCCTGGAAAGATAATGCAGTGTCTAGATTAGAGAGTTGCTGAGAAAACACAGTAGGTCAGGCAGTATCCGAGGAGAAGGAAAATCGATGTTTCGGGCAAAAGCCCTTCATCAGGAATGAAACATTCAATTTTCCTGCTCCTCGGATGCTGCCTGATCTGCTGTGTTTTTCCAGCACCACTCTAATCTAAACTCTGATCTCCTGCATCTTCTGTCCTCACCTTTGCCCTGGAAAGATAATGCAGGTTAATTACTGCTCCAAGGACAGTGCAGATAAATTGGCACTGAGCTCAGGACTGGCAGTTGGCTGGATGATGAATCAAGGGAGGTTGGGGCTGGCCAGTCAACCACAGAGAATGGTGAAAAAGTAAGCAAAGCTTGTTAAGGAAGCTTCTGGATTGCTTTTTTTTTGGTTTTGCTCTCTTTGACTTACCTCTAATTGTTAACATGTTGTATGTTCAAAGGAAAGAACTTTAGTCGATAACAAATAAGTCAAAGTTTCCAGAGGACTACTGTAGGTGTTTGCATTACTGATTATTTCCAAATTCAAGCAAGATATTCAACTCTATTCAGCTGTAATACTACCTGTCATCTAAAGATTTCACGAAGGCCTGATACTTATCATTGAAATGGTTATCGAACTAGCAAATGGCAACTCCTTCATTTTTAAAAAGGTATCCCTTAACTGTTGCTGCATGAGAGGTTTATGATCAAAGAAGATTGGGCTCACATCGTAGATATTAATTAGATTGCCTTGTTGTTTATCTGTGTTGTCTGAAAGTTACATTATTTACAATAAATGGTTAATTTTTGTTTAAATTCTTAACTTATGTGCAAGATCTTATAGAGTCTTATTAGGAACAATTGGGCAATTTTGAGGGGTGTTGAATATCTTAATTGCATTGTGTTTCAAATCCAGTGTTAATGAGGCTAATTTGGTTTGGCTTGCCATCCCTGAGTCGTAACAGTATGCAATTCTGATAGAAATGTTGACAGTAAAAGTCTTGCGACAACTAGGAATAATATTTCTGAAAAGAGTGCACACCCAACACAGGACTACAGGGGAACATCGATTATTCAAACGAGATGGGCAGGCACTATTTCATTCGGATAATTGATTATTCAGTTAATCAATTCAATACCTTTCCTCTGGGTGTTGGAGTTTTCTATTACGTCTGCTCCCTGTTCAGATTAGGCCGCAGCACACCGCGCGTGAGCCTCCACCCGCCCACCCCAGCCCTGT